>NC_051847.1:174173360-174259921 GCF_002237135.1 Teleopsis dalmanni
ACTACATAAACTTAAAATATCGAAAAATATACAGCGCGCGAATTTTAAATGAGAATTTCCGAAAACTTTTCAGTCTTAATGTATTCATTTCGGTGTGTGAGATTTATTTTATTAGTTCCAATCATTGGTTATGAGACTTCATCTAGGGAAATGAGACTCTATTATCTATTATTAAGGTACCTCTATTATGAAAGTATTTTTATTGATGATGTGATTGGTTGTAGTATGATGGAAATGGTGCCTTTACATTACGTAGAACACATTGTATTATTCTTCCGGTGGAAGAACATTATTAGCACCAAGCCTAATTAATCAAAAGTATCGGAGGCTATTAAAACGGCACACGATTAGACTATGAAAACACTTGGCAATGGATCTGTTATTCTCGATGAAATTTTCGTATACATAGACATAAGAATAACGCATTTGCGTGGCAAGGAAGTGACTACGATGGAGCGACATGTCTAACCCTACTTAGGGTTGACTATTACACCACATTTAGTAGACTAATATGCATGGCCATAGAACTTAAAAAAATTTTACGAAAATTCCTATCAATTGCTTACGAGCCTTATAAGACTGCCAAACTATAAACAAATTAACCCCGACGACAATGTTTCAGTTTATCGAAATCGATATACGTTTTATTCTTTTCTTTATATTCCATTCATAAAAGTCAGGAAAGACTTACCAAACAGTAGTTGCGAATATTGCGTAAAACCCATCATAAGTGGTCTTATAATTATATCTTATTTTTAATTATTCGTAAATAATTTTTTAAGACTGTATGTACCAAGGGTAAAGTTTCTGCCTTGCAAAATTTGAAGCAAGGAGTTGTTGTTCATTAGCCAACCGATCCATGCCGTACTTGATTTGTATGTTCGAACTTGGAACTTAATTTGCTGTAAATGTTCATTAACCAATTCACTTGCTGTGTTTTATAAGAACGAAATTATAAACCAGCTGTAGAATAATTGAATTAAATAATTATATTTTTGGTTTTTTAAATATTAGAAGACTGAAAGGTCTACGCTAAAAAATTCAAATACAAATTTTTCTAAACGTAACATATGATTTCATATACTTTGTATTCCGACAGAGTTAACATAATCTCCTGGTCAATAAAGTTAACACTACTAAAGCGTGATAAATGTAAATTATTATGCATTTAACTCAAGCTTATATATCAGTTTTGATCCATTCGGTGTATGTATATTGTATATAAACGCATAAACCGATTTCGGAACATCCAACCAATTTTACAAAGCGCAAGCATATATAAAAAAATGGTTTAAAAGTATCTAAAAGTAACTCATAAAAAGTAAATAACAGAAAACTCGGCAACAATAACAACAACAAGAATATTTTAGCAAAAGTTAGCAAAAACTAAAAAAACATTAAACTAACAACATTTACAACTCAAGTGTTTTGACAATGCGGTCGAAAAAAGTTACTATGAAAAATTTAAAAACTCTCACACGAGCTTAGATTACAAAATGAATATTTTATTAAATGCTTTCCCACACAAATAGAAAAAACCAACCACAGCAAAATTTATAATGAAAAGATAAAAGTGTATCAGGATTGCATATTGTAAAATACTATTTCGAAGTAGGAAATAGATAAACTCCATGATGGAATCAAATCTGAGTATGTGAGGAATAATGTGGGATCAAAAAAATCGATGAACAGTAACTATTGCTAGAAGCTCCTAATAAATAGAATATGTGGCATAGTTTTTCTTTGATAAAAATTTTTATGTTGAAGCTATTTAAGTCAGTGCACTTGAGCACTTTTACTCTCTATTAACTCGAGGTATTTTCAAAACCCCACTTTACGCCTTGACTGAATTATTGTTTATCACTTCATCAGACTAAGCAATAATTGACCTCAGATCTGCATATCTCCCCAAGGAGCCTCTAACCATTCTGAGTTTCAATAACACAATTTTTAATATAAAACCTCATTCTTCTCAAAATTATTGACAAATTTATTTTGGTTTAGTTCCCGTAAATCAGTAGCCTACTGATATCTTACAAATATTCATTTTGCAAATTATTTTTTCCTTCTATTATATACTTTTTTTTTGTAATATTCCTTTAAAACCTTCCTTTACACAGAAATTTTAACTCATTATTACTTATATACTTAAATAAATTAGTCCTTTTGTGGTTTTATGGTTATCAAGATTTTAGGCATAGCTCTGAAAAGCATTCCATGTTCTCGGCATATTTGCCAATAGCATTCCAAACTATAACAACGAAAATACATCGTCTTAAATTATTTACAATAAATTGTTGAATAAATTAAATTTTTGAATTTAATTTTTTTTTTAATTTAAAAACTTATATTGTTAAAATAGCTATCATCATGTTTACAGATCTTCCAATGTTCAATATTTCAGATTGGACAAAACTGAATCAAACTTCAACATTTTAGTCCATATAACTATGTAGAATTGTCTTTACTTTTTTTTAGCAAAATAATCAATCATTTTATTTATTTACAAATCCATCAAAAAGCATTTATACACAGATGCATAAATTGTCATTAAGTGGCTATATGATCATATATTTGCAAATTTAAGAGAGTCAAATTATCATAAATGACCTTTATATTTTACTAATAGATTAACAGATATAGTCGAAAAAGCAGAAAGAAAGATAATATGCTAGCCATTGGTGTCGGAAGTATTAGAGGTATTTGACATTATCTGTAATCGAGAAATACTGTCATCAATATAAATGCTTTACTACCAAAATCTAATATATTGAAGTTCTGTATAAAGACGTGTACTCGTACTCTTACTTATACTCCTCTTATACTCTTAGGAGAAATTTCAGCCATACTACCATTCGAAAGTGAAAATACTGTCATCAATATAAATGCTTTATTACCAAAACCTAATATATATTGAAGTTCTGTAAAAAGACGTATACTCTTACCTAGGAGAAATTTCAACCATACTACCATTCGAAGTGTCATGGGGCTATGGCTTTGCCATTAATTGATGCAACAGTAAGAAAATCTACGGAAAGACCTCAAAAAACTTTCAACAACCGAATGACCTCCTTCTAGTCCAGATCTAGGCCGGACAGTCTTATAGAATGTGACTGAAAGTCTCATCTGCTTCTAAGTAGAGGCGATAATGTATCTCTTCGGACAGATTTGTTTTGTTAAGCTGATAACGTAGTCCGTGATCCTGCCAGCAGCCTCAACTCTGTTCTGTTGAGAAAGGAACTTGACCATAGTAAATCTTCATACGATATTCTAAGATATATTTAACGACATATACTTCAATTACGAAAATATGCATGGACTCATAGGTTCACAATAATCCTTATCTTAATACAACAAGTTGCTCGTATATAAACAACTCTTTGAACCCGTATGTTGTTACGATATTAGATATAGTAACTGTGATATACACTAAATATAAATTTTACAAAAAAATATAATAATAAATAAAATTGCTCAAGTGAAAGATAATACTTACACAAAGCTCACAGGAACTGATTTTAAAGTTATTTTATATATATATATTATTCGTATATATATTGTTTATATAAATACTTATGGTCAATAGAAATATATTCAGGTCTTTAGAAAAAAAAATTTTGGTTTTTATGGGATTAAAATGAAATACATTCCATTAAATTACATATAATTTTCCACCATTATATATTAGTACATATTTATTGTATCATTCCACTGGAGACACGATCTATCCCAACGCCTTCTTCCTCAAACTATTTTTTCAAATATCTTTTTCGCTTGAGCATCTTTATTTATCCTCACGATATGACCAAGCCAGCGAATTCGCTGGATGTTAATTAGCTCAATTATATCAATGTCGTGATTAAGCTGATACAGCTCGTGGTTCATTCGAATAAAGTAGTCGTCGCTAACTCGTAGAGGGCCAAAGATCTTACGAAGAGCTTTTTTCTCTCGAACATTCCCAGTGCTGATTCAACATTCCATGATAACGTTCACTTTTCTGTGCCATACAGAAGCACAAGAAGGATAAGCGATCTGCAGAGCGTAAATTTTGTATGTGAAAAGAGTTCTCTATATCCTAATTGCCTATGGTCACAATAGCACCTACCATATTAGCAATGGTGATTCTCCCTCTTATTTACAGCCTAATATCATTGTTGTTTGTTACGGCGCTACCAAGGTAGATTAAATCTTTGCCAGATTCGAAAGTATCGTTCCCAGCCACTATCTCAGCGTCCGAGCGATGCACATTTCTACCAATAGCCGGTATTTACTTTGTTTTACTGCCTTGCATAGAATTCGATATTAAGTAATTCATTTTTCATCTAAAGTCATTATTCGCTTTTAATATTTATCTTTTTCTTAACGTTTCAGTTACAAACCATATTCCTTACTTTTCGCCTTTTCTCGGGTAGAACATCTGGAATTCATTTGTCATATCAAGAAACTAGAATGAGCCGTTCCTTCATATCATGAACTATGCAATACCATAATCCTTCTATGTAATGTATTTCTGATGTTATAAGTTATTTTTGTTTGGTTTAACTCAATTCCAACCGACATATTAGTTTCAACTGATCTTTCCGAACGTTGTCCACCATCAGCGTCAAGGTTCGGTGAACGAAATTTTGCAAAGCGGTTTAAACACCAGCCTTCAATCACTATATATTCTCCATATCGAATAATTTACTTTTTACTTTGTTAAGCATATCTCATGGAAATACTGTGAGTTGTACAACACATTTCTCTAAAACCATTTAGCTCTGTAGGTTTAACTGGTTCGATGTTTTTAGTTCTCTGTATATTTTCATATTCTGAAAAATTTGAAGTTTTCAAAGCTTTAACAAATTCCTACAAACATTGACGTCCTAAAATATTCCTCAACAGTAAAATATTCACCACATTCACTGGTTTACGATTTGCCTTTTAATATTATTATTCCATTATTCCTGTGTATTTGAAATGCATGAAGGGTGCCATTGGCTCAGAGTGGGGGCCATAGTCAAGTGGTTGTATACATTTATTTTACGCGCATTCCTGATGATGTCAATTCATCATTTGATTTAGCACTGCGATTTGTTCCAAACAAAATACAAACGAAATAAAAATTGATGGAGTTTGTTTCGTTGTTTGGACACAGGAGCGGAACTAAAAGTTCTAGATATTATTTATCATATGTGAAAGTGCTTCTATGGATGATTGAAAGTATCAATATTACTATATATTAATCCTTCTATTAAATCACTTTAGACAATTTTAGATTTTTTTTAAGTTTAAATGCTTAATTCTTCTGTCACAGCTATATAACTCTATCTGATGAAAAACTCTTGCATAAGTTTTCTTCATATTGACTGAACTAGTATTTCATCTACATAGTTTTGAACGGTATATAACTACAAGTACTATAAGTACAATAGCTATATAGTTTTCTTCATATTGACTGATCTAGTATTTTATCTATATAGTTTCGAATGTTTATTTTTCTTTGTCTCTTTCTACTTTGTTTAATCAGTAAGTTTTCTTGATTGACCCTTGGTCCCTTGTTTTATGGTCTTTTGGTTCCTTTTTAATCCATTTTAAACTTTAAGTCCCTTTTCCGAACTTAAAGTTAATTTTGTGAAAGTCTTTTGTTTTCTTCAATGCATCAGCAAGCAATATAAGTAACTTTAAAGACCTATAAGAACTTGATACTTGAAAAATTGACTTGGTCGAAGCACCCTAATATATGTGACAAATACACTGCATCCAGATTTTCAGTTGACTTGTATTTTATGTGATGTGAAATATCCGTTGAATTCGCTACTGTGCTTTGTAATATTCTTTAGTTGGTGGCAACACAATTCATAAATAAATAAATTCCAAATCAGAATTTTGTGGAATTATTTGTGATTTTTTTCCAAACTCCTAAAAATGCAATAGGTATATGTTGGGCCAAAAATGTTATACGGAAATTATGTTTCCTCTGTTTTTATGTACATTTAATAACTTGTTTAATTATAAAAATTAAATATTCAATATAAAAAAATTTATAAATATATTATTTTAATTAAATTGCAGTTAAATTTTAAAAAGTTTTTACTACGTACATGAACTATAAAAATTACAACAAATTTTTTCCAATTTTTTAAAAAGCAATATTTTATGCAGATGACTATATTTTATAAATAAAATTAAGTTAATTGGAGTTGTAAATACAATAAATAACACATTATATCTGCATATTCCGTTCTAGTTAAAAATATACACGTATAACACGCTTTGATAGAAACACTACTCAGATAATGTGTTTAGTCGAAAACTTTCGGAAACTAAGTACATATCCTTAACAAGATACTGATAGACTTTAACTTAACCAAGATTCTACTATTTGCGAAAAAATTGCTGATTTGGTAATTAATTTTTTTTGTGTAATGGGGATTAGTGGAATGGTTATGCAATAACCACAATTCGTGACTTTAAAAGGTAAATGTCCGACGTAATCAAACTAAACTCTTTATTCTTAGAGACATTGCCTACCCGATTATATCATTAGTATTATTTTAGTGTGGGTTCTATATCATTCATTGAAGACTTCTATCGGTGTAATTTGCGTCGAAGAATAGCCACCTATATTACCTTAGTAGCCACCAAACCACCTTGTGCTTCATCTTGGCATGGTATAACTGTTTGCTGTAGCTACCTTCGGTCTCATACTCCTTCATGGTATAACTACTTGCTCTAGCTGCTTCTGTCTATATCTACTCTTTTCTGCCTCAGAAAAGTATGATTATATATGATGAAACGCTTATATCCATTAGAACTAGCAATATAATAATTCATAACTATTTAATATGTTCATAGTACAATCCTAATCTATTAATTGACTCATCTACTTCTACTAAAACTTATATTTATGTTATACTATTTAACTAAAATAAGTTTTTATTACAAATTTTTATTATTTTATTATTATCTTTAATAGTTTATACATGTAATTATTAATATTGATTTAAATTATTATTTTAATTTCCACTATGTAAAAATATATACTAGATGCCAAATCTTGGCAGTTGTATAAACAAAGGGAAGATTTAAAAAAAAAACAAAAAAATATATGATAAATTAGTTTAGAGAACTAATTGATAAGGCCTCTACATTCTAGGATCGTTTGCAATTTAAAGGGGTTTGGCGTGTATACTAGGTTCTGATAGAATTAACCAATCTAACATATTTAATAAAAAAATAGGTTAAAGTGAATTTTTTTTTATAATAACATGAATTATTAGACCAAGGGAAGAAGAGTATAAAGAAGACAGCTTCATTAAAGGTAAAAACTCCATTAAATGAAGCCACATAATAATCAATAGATAAGTTATATCTTTACGATTGCAAAAAAAATATCCAAAAAATATTCTTAGCATGTATGATTGAAAAAAAGGAAAAATATGAAAATTATGGATATGAATAAACTGTGTTTGGAAACTGGTGGGAGATAGTAGAGAAAAAGAAAAAATGAAAAACATCTACAAGTGTTGCAATGGTAAAGATCCAACACTGCTCCATATCGCCCTATACCTCATTACCGTATAAGAATCAATCTTATGTTAAAGATCTCTATTTGAATAATGTAGATCATAAATGATATACTTAGCGGTATTTACTTGATTATTATAATAAGATTTGGATTTTTATATTGCATTATATTATATATCACTGTATTAGTGGGATTGTCTGTAAGAAATTCATAAATAAGTGCTATGTAAGTACGAACTAAAAAGTCTGATTGTCATTCCAAATAACCTCGAAGATCTTAAAAAGATAATCGTCTTCATCAAATATATAGGCTGCCTTTTATCTTAAGTCTTTTATCTAAGGGTACGTAGTTACTTGGACTAAAGAAGGAGCTATGCTACCATTGTATCTACCAATCATATACCGCAGTTTCTTCCCATCTATAAAGAGTCATTAGTGCAAGAATACTTTTTAAATGAATGTACCATATAAAATTTCCAACTGTTGACAGTTTTTTCCTCAATTAAAAACCCAATTTTGTGGCTTAGATACTTTGAAGTTCTGAATGATATCTAAAAATATCTATTAACTTCCGAAATGAAGCATAAAGAAAAGATTGAAATGCATAAAAATTTTTAAAGTAGAGAGTTTTTTTTATATGTATTTTGTCAGTTTTGTATCTGTGGGTTATGTTGTGTGGAGTTGTTTTTTCGTTGTCTTAAGTTTCAGAATTTATGTGAATGTATTTATTTTTAGGTGACAATGTGTCAAAACAACAATATCGCACATCATAACCAGAAATACACATTTGAATACTTAATAAGTAAGAAGGGGTGTGAGCATAAATGTACACTTAATAAAAAACAAAAAGCATTTTTAACACTTTTGTGAAGTAATCAAATCGAAAATTAAATCAAAAAATCCAGCATAGTAAACTTTGATTAAGAGCTAAAATTATATCTTCTCCATTAATCCGAATAGTATTGGAAACATACCATAATAAACAAGCAAATGGATACACGTGCCATCTTTAATTTTAAGAATAAAATTATCTTACATTGACGGACCAATTACTGGAGTCATTGTTTTATCTTATTATGTTGAAGCTGTTTTGACTTAGTACACTTATACTCTTTTTTAACTTGAGGTATTTTCAAAACATTTCTTTACACCTTGACTAGATTATTGTTTATCACTTCATCGGACTAAGCAATAATTGACCTCAGATCTGCATACCTCCCCGAGGAGTCTGTAACCATTTTGAGATTTGATAACGCGGTGTTGGTAAGTCTGTCAATTTTTGCAAATAATATCAGGGCTCTATCCTTAATGTATTTTTTGATGGGATCAATCTTGATGTCTCTAAGCATGTCATTCGTTCTAACGTACCATGGAACTTTGAAAAATGTTCTCAGAGTCTGGCTTTGTGCAATTTCTATCTTATATACTTATTCATTTTTTGCTTTCTGTTATCAAATTGATCCTGCTATACGTATTCATTTTTCGCTTTCTGTTATCAAATTGATCCTGCTAGAAAGGTGTTCGATTTGGTTTTCGCTGATCAAAAATGTGGTACCTTCGGTGGAAGAACAAGGTTCTTAGTACTAGCTAGTAATAGCAAGCCACTGACCGAATTAGCTGATGGAAGTTACTGAATGTGGTTAAAGACGATTTACATCTAGTAGAGTAAACGCAGTAGAAGTAAGTAATTAATGGAAGAACCGCAACGATTTGAAGATAGACGCTACTACCAACTGGTGACAGCAAACCGTTGGTCGGACTGACTAAAGTTATCTAGTGGATGTGGTTAAGGACGACTCACATCTGTAATGGCTACCTAAGTAAGTAAGTAAATTATCAAGTTACAGACCCATGTATATAACGTTCATCATTTTTGAATAATCTTCTAAAATTAGAATTTTATGTTATCTGAAAATTCAGTAAACATTTAATAAACATTTCTATAATCTCTCTAGCATTTAACATACCGAATATATTGAGTACTCTTTGTACTTCGGGGCAGAAATTTAAAAATTTAAATTGTTGTAAATTAATTTTATTGGTAATAAAAAATCGTGTATCATTCATACTTTCACAGTGTATACATATTTGTTGTGAAGTTATTTTTATTTGTATTTTATGAGAAATTTATTTGATAATTTACGAATGTCATCAATGTCTTCAATGAACTTCAACAAGATGCTATGAAAATCACAAGAGGTTTTAGGGCACAGTTGTGTTTCGGCTAGAAAATGACTTTCCGGGCTGTAAAAGTAAATAAATCAAAAGCTGAAATTGAGTTACTTATACGACATGTCACACAAATATTTTATAGGTGAAAGGATTTCCTGTTCAAGAGATCCATATAAAAAAATATACATTCTATTTCTATTATAAAATTCAACTCAAAAACAAAGTAATAAGAACAAAAGTTTCGGGTTCATCTGCATATAAATAAGCAAATTTATTTTTGCCATATTATCTCTTCCAAATGGCAGCATTAAAGATCAAAATTTTAATACAAATAAAATTGAAACATAAATTAAACACGCATAAATCCCATTAAAAAGCAGTAAACATACGCGCAACCCAGAGAGCATATGAGCCAAAATTTGGCAGAAGATCAAAGCAGAACGGAATTTCTTTCATTTTAATTTAATAGTTTGGAAATCTTAATTAATTTATTTTTAAGCTTACACAAAACAAATTCTAAGCACTTAAGCGGAACGATTGACAACCACCAGAAACGCTAATTGATAACAATAACCGAATAGCCTCTCAGCCTCCCAGCATCCCAACATCTCAACATAGCATCATCGCATAATGGATCGTATTTGGGACAGATTACGAAACGCTTAAGACCGAAAAACAAAAATTATGAGCAAATCTTCTAAAACTTTTGTTGGCGCTTAGACGCCAAATGACAAATGTCACTGCCCAGCGAGAACCACCCACGTTGGCCTGCCTGGAGTCTGCAGTCTGGGAAGGAGGAGCTGCTGTAAGCATTGCTTTAATGCCTTATAATTAATTTCTGCTCCTTACTACTCGATACAAATTATGAGAAGACACAAGACGAGACATACGAGAAACTCTTACACGTCAAAGCACGCAGTGTCTTCCTCTGCCTCAGTGTTGCGCGCGTAATTTAATTTCAAATTTATGTACATTAACTGACGATAGACCCACAATGTAGGGAGGCACTCACATGCATACCCGCGCATACATACATACACACTCTTGTTGGGCAAATTAAATTGACAAAGAAAAATTGCAAAATGTGTTAAATATGCTTTAATGACACAAAATATAAAAAATGATTTCTTATGCTTAAAAAAAATAAAAAATATTAAAACATTTTTAATAAATTCTCAAAAACGGAAAAAAAATAAACACAAAAACAAATCTCAGACGATTTGTCTTCTCTCAAGCGTGGCATTATCTCTCAAATTCCAAAAACAACATTTTTTTTTAATATGTAAATTATTTTTTATTAATGAAATTAAATAAACACAAATTAACGTTAATCCTTCTTAGTTTTTTTTAAAAAATTGGTGGTTAGGTCATTTATATTTCAGCGAAAATAATCTGAAAGTATTAAAATATTTGGAACGAAAAGAGATTTTCTTTTGAAAATAGAAAAATAGTTTTTAAATTAAAGAAAATTTCATCAGAATTATTTTCCAACGAAAACGAATCAAATCATTTAATAATCTAATAGAAAGAATTAATTGTTATTAACAATTTAAAAAGAATCTGGATTTTTCACATACAAATACATATATTTATATATACACAGTTATTGAAGTGTTACCAACCTCACAGGTATTGCCAACTACCTACAATTCATGCAAATGACAGCTGTTTATAATGCTTACAAGCTACCACAAGCATATACGTCTAAGTCTTATGGAACAAAAGTTATTCGAAATGGAATTTAAACATAATAATGTGATTGCGTTATAATTGTCTGGAAAATCACAACCAACAATTGTTCCTGAGTTAAAAAACCTCAAAGTGAATAAAATGTTTGTGTATCATACTATAAATCGTTATAATAGTTTAGGCAACGTTTTGGGCAAATGTTATCACCTGAAATAGTTTGGAAAGTGAAGGCTCATCTTAAACGAAATTCACGTCGTAGTGGTAAACAAATTACCAAAGAACTGAAAATATCCCATCAAAACACCCGATGCATATTGCAAAATGAACTAAAGGTAAAGCCTTACAAGTTCCAAAAGGTAGAGGATCTTTCACCAAAGCAACAAATGGTTAGACTCGAAAGAGCAAAGTAGTTGTTACACTTGTACGAACGTGTCGAATTTTCAAACATTGTGTTCTATTATGAGAAAAATTTCCCCATAGAACAGTTCATAAACTCTCAACATGATCGTGTTAACTTAACTGAACGCACTACTAAAAAGTTGAGAGTAAAAATAGCCACACGAAGTAAGTTTCCATCTCAGTAATGGTATGGTTAGCTATGACTACTGATACACGCTTTCTAATTGTTCATATCGAGATGAATCGTTTATGTCCACACCACTGCTTTCGATTTCGCCAGATGCAAATCCGAAAAACTATTCCATCTGAACCATTTTGGAGAGCAAGGTGCCAATATGGATGAAGAAAGCTATTAATAAGGAATGGGCCAAAATACCTGAAGACCACATCCTTTTACCCGTATTTGCTTTTCTACTTTAATGTCTCGCCTTCAACGTTATTCTCACTACTGTCTTCGTACAGCTTTTGTGTGGTAAACAATCCTCAGAATTCTCAAATTTGTCTTTCCGGTTTTGATTTGCTTTAGTTGGACCTCACTACATCATTGGTTTAGAGTGAAAAGAAAATAAGTTCTACTCACAATTCCAAAATACGTAAACCAAAATATGGTTATAAAAAAACATTACATACAACCAAATAATTACGAACTCCTTTAATTTGATGAAAGTAATAATAAGTCAATGATGTACTATTATATATTGTTCAGTGTATTTTGTTGCATTGATTTTCCCGTGAGATACATATATAGCCGTACTCTTTTGACAGGTATTCCAAAAATTAACAATCATTGTCTTACAATTAAGATCTTCGAAATCTCTATTAACAAATCTACATCTTATAATCTCCTTACGGCTTACCCCATTATTATCTCGATCGCTTCATTATTTTAACGATCTTTCTGTACTATCAACCCTCTATTCCATCCTCAGATAAATTTCATCCTTAGATGTTGGTTTTTTAGATGTTGGGATTAAGTCTCATCTTATGTTATGTTCTTCGTTCTGATGTTGAAAAACAATATTTTAAATTTGACACAGAAATGCTTGGCATTGTAATCAATGCTAAAGAATACTCATATAAATGCATTGTCATATATTTCATTAGTTACAACATATCTCAAATCTGGAATCACTAAGTCCAAGGTGATTTAAAGTATCAGAAAACTTATTCCTAATATAGTTATAGAATAAAGTAATACACGTCTGGATATCTATAAACAAGCGATTTGGTGGAAATGACACTGTTGGTGAATAGACAAAAAAAAGTGTTGGAAGTTTCTTTGCAGGTTTTGAGTCTGAGAACTCTATACTTAGAAACATCAAATATGAACTATTGTGAAAATCCTAAATGGACGTATCTGACCAAAAAAAAAACCAAATAGCTCAATCAGAATAGCAATAAAAATGCTTTTAAGCTTCTTAGCATAAATAGATCTAAACTCAGATTAATAACAACGTTTCTTTATTAAACATCCTGCTGTTATCTGCTATCTTTCAGCGATTGAATTTAAGATCTATTGAAGTGTAGGATCTCTTGAATTATTCCTTCGTTTTAAAAAAAAAATAGACTTATGTGATTTAAAGTAAGATCTTATGCATAGTTTGCAAACAACTTTGTAATATGTTTCATATAGTAAACTTATAGAAAACATTACCATATCTCTCTACATAAGCACCTCAAATACTTGCTTTTATTTCTTGATTAAGAATTAACTGCGGGAAAAAGAAAACATAAATCTCAGACATACTGAATTATAGCAACAAAGAACAGTAGAAAGTGGTTCTATAGCTTATAAAACATTGTCTGCGCATAGTTGGGCAATATAATTCTAATAAATTGAAGAAGCAGCAAACTTTTCTTTCCTTTAGAAAAAACAAACATTTGTACTTTATAATAGATGAAAAAAAATAAATTTAAAATTTTTAATATTAGCTCTACGTCTATGCAATGCAAATGAATACCAACAATTTGTTTATCCATCCTGTCACTCCTTAATATTGTACAAAATTATCATTTAGAAAACGACTTTCTGTTTCTTATATTAGCATTTTAATATCTTCTGTGTTTTGCACTCATTTTCCCTCTATTACCACCTACCTTCGCTGCTTCAATTTACATTTTGTCGAAACCGTTTATTGCCTTTAAAAGTTACTTGGTTCTGGAAAAGTTCCTTGCCTTAAAGTAATAAGAGGCGAAGGAATGTCTCGAAGTAAGCAAACGGTGTCGTTACCTATGTGACTTAGGATAAAGTTTGAAATGATTTTCTGTAATGTAATTGTATAATATGATGTATACATTGTCTTTTTGTTAAATTTTTTATGAATCCCAACAACGGAAGAGCAAAGGAAATGCTTTACACGGAGAGTTAGGGAATATTTGTGGTGTGTTCTTTTAGAGGTCTTTTGGATGTGGGGATTTTAAAAAATATTTGAAAGGTTGATCTATAATTAACTTTGTCATTTAGTATGAAATAAAAATCTCATTTCGATGAAATCTTTTGTCAATTATATAGACGGAGATATTATTTGGAACTCCATAGTAACAAAAAGATTTGCATGAAAAAATCTTTAGCATTATTAATAACTTTACATTCACTTTTAAGATAATAGTAATCTTGAAAAGTTAACCGCCAGTAATTAATAGCAACTGACTTCAGAGATTCTAAAACTGCACAGATTGAATCTAATCGCCAATCCAATCGCCACCAAAACCAACAACTGAACAATCAGTTGGTTTATATAATAACATAATGGCGTATGCAAATAAAATATATCATTCTAATTAAATGTGTATAAGAATTAATAAAGTATAAGAGAATAAAATTATCTGGATCACTTAGTAAATAAGAATTTATCAAAGTTAATAATAATAAAAATAAAGTTACATTAATAAATCCAGTTATATTTTTCAAAGTAAAATAAGGATGAAAAGAAATTTTATTAATATTTGAATTTAATACTTGTACATTCTAATATAATATTCATACTCGCACCTGTTCGGATTGAAAGCAAATACCGGTCTATAAATGCCTCCTTGTAATTTATATATAGATGATATATAATCCTTTGTATTTGTCGATCATTTTCTAATAAATAAAAATAGAACCGATCTGGATGTTTATGTTCGAATCAATAAGAGAAATTTCTTTTTGCATTTTACTTTTATTACGATATTACCTTCCAAAGGTAAAAGGTGCTTTCTTAAGGTGAGCACCAAAATAAAGCAAGCTTGTTGAAACCTAACTTGCACATGATCAGGGGAGCTCTCAAAAGCAATCTCAGGACAATCGTTATCATAGAGTGTCATCTAAAATTTCAATAAAACGATAAACTGCAATACCAGTCATATAACTCTGAACAAATTGAGATTCAATGAAATAGTTGAGGTCATATGCACTTCATAATTTCTAAATAATTTCTAAACATTATTACCTACCATTAAGGTTCAACAAGACGATTTTCTTAATAAACTTATTAGCATAATGTAATGATAAGCATCCCCATTAGATTCCAATAGAAGGTATACGTTTGAATATAGTTTTCTTCATAGGAGGAAGTGAGGCCTATCTAACACCTTTGCACAGCACCCGGTTTAGAAATTAAGCTCGACATCGAATGAAATGGATACAATCGTTCCACTTGTTTTAAAATTTAAATGGTTCGAAATTTTGATATTAACTACAGCGACCTTGATACTTTCATTAGAACCTTAGGTTTTAATAACAGCTGTCATGTATTCGACTCCTTTATCTACATCACGATAAAGGGGTCAATCTAACTTGATAATAATAGCCAATACTGTGTTCCCTATACCGGTGGTGCCAGACCTACACTTCCGGTCGAGTACCGCAAGTGTAACTCACTTACTATAGTTACTACCAGGGGTTGCCTACTCGATGTTAGTCTTATGACTGGCATGTCCTACTTCGAGAAAATAATTTCCCTTTTATATTAAAAGTATCATTCTTATTTCCAACACCAATTTCAATGATCTTATCTTACATATACAATATATAACTAACTCCATCTTCCATCTACTTACTTTATTGATGTCCCATCGTATGTTATACTCGTATTTCGTATACTCGTACGTTATGTGTAAAAAGCTTTTATTTAAAAATCACAAATGTCGTTCATTTTTGATGTAGGAAAAATGCATAAAATTTTAAACGCCTCATGCCGTTACCCTATAAACTTAATATACAAAGCAATTTACAGTTATGAAAATGAGAAACATATCCGCAAAACAACATCAACAGGCAGTAAAATGACCGAAACGAAAAAAATTATGTATTTTATATAAATGGAAGTAACGTAGTGTATAATTGAGAGAAGCAAACTCCTAGCAACGGAATAAGTACCCCAGAGGACACTTAAAAACCCGACCAACTGCACGTACAAAGTAGAATATTGTCGCTAACATTTTTAAAATGAAATGCTTCTAAGGATGAAGGTGAAATACCCACACACACACTCATACATACAGACACACACACAAACAACCGAATGGAAGAGGAAACGAAAGAAAAATAAAAAAGAAAAATCCTGTAAAGCTGTTAAGCGAGCAAATAGTGTCAGCAAGCAATTGCAGTGCATAAATAAAAACAAAGCATGAAAAAACAACAAGAAAGAATAAATAAATAAAAATTAAAAATACTGAAGGACTTGCTTATGATTCCCTTTCCGTTGAAATAAACAAAAAACAAAAAAGATAGTTTGACAAAAGCAAAACAAAAACAAAAACAAAAACGAAAATAAAAAAAGTCAAATTACGACAAACGGAGAATGAAAGAAAGCTTAAAACGACAACAGCGAGAAGAACGGCAACGGCCATATTGAAAACAACATTTAAATTGAGCGCAATTGTCGTAAGTGAAAAAAATAAGGAAATTTGCAGGGAAATTTAAGAAATTTCCCAAAATAAAGTAAAATTATGACAGCAAATTATGTTACGATTGGCTGCACACGAGAGGCGTTGCCACGTCCAAATTGAGCTAAAACTCATTTTCTACGGCTTGCGTATCAGCACGAAGAGAAGCAGCATTTGAGTGAAATTTATTTGAGGGGTAATAGCATTTGTGAGCATTGCGTGTGATATTGTGATGAGTGAGTAGTAATGTAATTTAATGATGTGAGCTATAGTGTTTACAGTTCCATACTTAAATTGAGTGTTGTTAGTGTTCGTGGTGGTGAGGCTAAATCTAGTGCATAATTCAGTAGTTCATTTCTTTTATGGAGCTGGTTGCAATTTAGCGCTTAATGACATAGTCACTCTCTGTGTGCCGCAAGGGTGTTTGGTGTTTGTACTTCGCAAAAGTAGTAGTTGCAACGCTCTTATTACCAACAAAAATGTAGCAGTAGTATCGTGTAACTTAAACCTTTCTAAGCGCAATGATGCAAATATCTACTGTCGTTTACCGTTACAATGACAGCCATTTATGGCAATTAACACTTGAGCTGTTTATTCACAGACAGCTTTCTCTGACAGTTTACGCTACGCCATGGAAAGGCATGTTTCCATGTAACCATTTAATTTTTATTATCAACCGTAACCAGTAATGCTGACATTACCGTCGTCTATTCACACCCAATTTTGTTTAGTGGCTGTTAGGAATTGTATCTTTAGCCAACCAAACCAAATGTAACAGTAAAATTCATTTCAGTGTTTTACGAATTCCAAAAAATTAACAAATTTTTGGTAATTTTTAAACTTTCTAATTTGAAAGTTTCCAATTTACAGTTTTAAATTGGAAATAATCAAAGTGAACCACATCAGAATTCCATTAAATCATTCCGAAATTGCCATTTTATATATGTAAGCCAAAAATTACCCGCAAATTTCCATTAACGCCTCCAACCATTTAAAACAGTTACAAAATTTCTAATTTCGCAGTTGTGCGGTCCTCGCCGTTGCTCCTTCGTTTAGGAAAATTCAATATCCTGCATAATTAATTGCAATTAGCACGTTTTTGTTTTGCTCCGACAAAAATTAAGTTCAAAATTTGCGCAAATGAAGCGCATCGCACTGCTCGTTTAGTGAAAGTGTGAGCGAAATTTTCTAATTACCTACAAAGTGGCCAAATTCGAATTCATTTTCGGCACCGACCGGCCGCACCAGTCGTACCAGTCGCACCGATCCAAACCGACCGGCCGCGTCGATGGACTGAAATGCGATAGAATTTTTAATTACCTGCAAATTAAAGGTGGAATTAGTATGGAATTTAAAATCACCAAACGTAAATGTGTTTAAGTTTTGGGGAACAGCACTGAATACGATATCAGGTACTTTGCATATTCTACTACATTTTCACTTCACCTCAATAGGTCGACATAGAACCCTCTGTGAGACAAATTAACATTGTATTATTGCTAATTAACATATATGTTATTGTATTGAGAAATATCGGAAAAGCATATATCAAATATATCAAAGCATATATCTTATATTTGTACTTTGTACTAATAATTACAATTATTAGGATTTTTTTGTAACAATAGATTCACGGTGTGAAATAATTATGCTTACTACAATATATCAGAAGTATTAGAATTGAATAAATGGTAATAAAATACAACAACAAAAATTTTAATTTTAATTAATTTTTTTTTTGACTAACCATACAACTGCAAAGATTTTTAAAAATAACAGCAAAACGAAGTATATGTCGGCTACTCGTAGAAATGTGCGTCACATGATTGCTAAGCTTAAAGCTGAAGACTATATTCTCCATTCCATTACATCGACCATAGTATGATCGTAAGAAACAACAACATTATCAGCTAGAAAATCAGACGAAGAAACACCATTGTTAATAGGTGTTACAATGGACTCAGTAGTCAATGGGAAGTGGAGGTGTATGTCCATCTCTCTCCCTCTCTCTCTCTAGACAAAACTAGTATTTTCTAGATCGTGCGTTACACGAAGCATAGGTAGGATCTATATAATCCCTATAGATTTTATCTGTGCTTTTGTATGACGCAGTAGTTGGAGAGTAACACAGAATGATCAAACAGCGTTGTAAGTTTTCGAAAGAAAATCTCTTCGTAAAATCTTTGGTCCTCTACGAGTTGGCGACGACTACCGCATCCAAATAAACCATGAGATTTACGATTTACGAGACGCAAACGCGCCTTGTAAAATAAGCTGCATCATGCCGAACCCGATTACAAGTTGTTATAGTCACATTAGTAAGTAAGTAAATTGAAGGAAGAAGGCATAACGGTAAAACGTGTATCCGGTGAAGTCTTGCAACACTGACTCTATATAGTTTAATAGACTGTAACTAATAACACTCAACAAGTGCGAGTCTTTCAGATCGCAAAAAAGTGATGTGGAAATAATAATAAAAATAATATAATAAGAAATTTGATTTTAATGTCAGTTATGACGGTTGTGACTATTTAACTTCATCGAAACTATTGTGAAAAGTAGTGCACTACAACAACAGAAATTCTTTTTATATTATTTAAATTAGTTGAATTTGTTACTGGCCATACAGTTTTTTCGAGTATTACCAAAAACCCATCATCAGTGCTTTTGGAATTATTTCTTATATTTAATTATTCATATATAATTTTTAAGACTGCTAGGGCGAAAGGTTAAACTCGTGCTCTATCAAATTTAAGAATTCAGAGTCAGTGTTGATCAGTCAACTGACCCAATTCTGTACGAAACAAATAAAATCTATAGTCCCACTCTTTATAAATTCGTAATGAATGTCACTATTGGTTAATAGTACATTATTAAACAAAGAGTTTATATTGCTATTTTTATTATGAACCCCAACTCATGAGATTTTAGCTTTCATTCAAAAAGTGTCTTCTGTTTAGTTAGGACTAATTTGTAGCACAAAATATCTGCCATAATCACTAGAAGTCAGTACCTTTTAATTGCTATTTCATTCTGAATACACATATCACATTTGATAGTACTAACATCTAAAAAAATTCGCTGGAGATGCGTTATAAGGGGGAATAAAAATTGGATTTCGAATAGTGTGACTCTTCTCTTTATTTGCCAGTTTTGTTCCTTATTATCTACTTTAGCTTCTGCTTCACTTTTGTGAGTGACTGCGGAACCTGATAGTTTGCTATATTCTGATTTTGAAATTTCGATATCAAAAATGCATTTAATTTTGTTCGGTCAGTCACTTAAAATATCGCTGAAATTTCACACTGGTGGAGCAAGATCGACAAGCAAGCTGTCAGAAGAGAGCGGAGGCACTAAATTTCAGCCACGTAAAAGTATGGTATTATTTAAAAGGAGCTGGCTAAGCTTGATGTTTCGGTACCATATAATATAGGAAAATTTGATTGGGAGAGTTACCATTAATGAAACGCTTCTGGAACGCAAAAAATCGAACCTTTTTTGAAATGAATCACTACGGTCGATGGAAAATGGATTAAATATGAGAATATCCAACGCTAACAATGATGATCAAAGAGCGATAATCCTTTACAAACGACTTCAAAATCTATATTGACGAAAAACAAGGTTATGTTGAGTGTTTGATGAAATTGGAAGGTATTTATCTATTACGAGATAAACCAGTCTGATGCAATGAATAATTCGACGTTTGCTGCTCAAAAATCAACCGCTTGAATCAAATAGACAAGGATCAGAATTTGTTAACAGAAAAGGAGTTGTGCTCCATTATGACAATGTTAAACCACACACATTTTCAGAGAATTGATACAAATTGACTGCAATTGTCAGCTAACGTATATCTCGGATCTTGCAGTGTTTGACTATTATTTATTTCGGACTCTGCAGGACTCTCTTAATAGAAAAACTTGATTTAAAAATGTACCAAAAGATAGTGGATACTTACCGATTTTTTTTTTTTTCTTTTTGTTTTGGTATCGGACCTGGGGGAAAAATCTTCAAAAGATACAAATGGCCCGTACCATTTGCATGCCCGATTCATGCACGACTCAAATTGAGTAATACATGCCAACGGACTAAAAAGTCCCCTACATTCTCAACTCAGAATCCTGAAAATCCCTGCAGTACGACCAATTAAGGTATTCCTTCACAGGGCAGGTTAGAAGAGCACTTAGCGTGCATTCCCTCCGATTGTGTACTAAGTATTTCCGCTCTAACAGTATTTATTGTTTTAGAGATTATGCTCTTGTAAAAGCTCCATTCTTCGATGCTTGCCAACATCTGCATTACCATAGTAGAAGGGCTGGATTCCCCAATTAGTGTCTCTAAATTTTGTCTAGTATCTACGAATCTTATACAGTCCCTAATTATGTGGTCAGGACTCTCAATTTTATCTGGACAAGACTGGCAGTACGGGTTACTTGCTAGCCTAAACCGGTATAAGTATTCACGGAAGCAGCCATGCCCCGTAAGAAACTGTGTTAATTGAAATCCCAAGTCTCCAGATCCTCGGTTAATCCATACTCTTATATTTGGAATTAACGAATGCGTCCATCTTGATTTTTGGGAATGGTCCCACCTATGTTGCCATTCATTAAGGTATTTGTATCTTATATCTAGAGACATACTTACCGATATCACCCAGTATTTGTATATTGGTAAGTTACACTACTTTTTAATAAACTGTGTGTATATTTATAATGTATTATATTTGTGTGAAAACTTAAAATTGTCGTAAAATTTTTACCATCACTCCTTCAACATAATCCTTAAGGAGATATAGAATTGCTAATAATCCCTGCCAATTAATTTTGTAAAATTTTATGAATTAAGTACTCACACATATTTACATTAATCTCCAAATGGTAATTATCATTTCATTTACATTTTGACTGCAAAATGATGTATTTATGGTTGTTTGTATATATCGAAATACGAGGATTTATTTATGTACGGAATTTTGCTGAGGCCATATTTAATGAATTTAACTGCACAATAAATGCGCATTGACTTTAGCCGCTCATTAGTTTAATTAGGAGACAAATTAACGCGGCTCAGTGAAGGCACCGGGCATCGCCAGGGTAAATAAATAAATAAAATGGCTGCTCGCCTAATGCGCCATCAAACGAGCTCCTCGTAAATTAAGTCAATACGAATGGGCAGTTGCGCGGCGTGACGTGGCGTGGCGTAGCTCAGCGCGGCGAGTGTGAAGCGTTTGCCAAATAAAAAGGCCAATGAAATTTTTAACCCAAAAAAAAAAATAAAAGCAGAAAAAAAATAAACGCGAAAAAAATATAAAATTGCGATACGTAAAACAGCGAATTAAAATAATTTAATTAGCAATAAATTACGTTGTTGACCGCATAAAATGCGAATTAATGAACGAAAATGGCCGAGCAGATTTTAAGCTCATTTGCATGAATAATTAAATATTATCGAAGTAATTACGAAAGGTGGGTGGAGACGGGTGGAGAGTGGAGAATGGTGGGCTATGCTGTAAAGTGTAATCGGAGACAAATTGATGAAATAAAAATTTTTAATTACTGTAATTTTATGGCTGATGGAAATTAAAGAAACACTTAAGTATATAAGAAGATAGAGAAGCTGAAAAGCAAAAAGATATTAATAAATAAAAAGAAAAATTATTAAAAATTGTGATAAAGCAAAAAATTATAAAATACTAAAAAATATTCTCATACAAAAATTAATTATATTATTTATAAAAAAAATTTTTCATAAACAACAACAAAAATTTGTTAGTTCAATTTAAAATATAAATCTAATTAATTAACTGTTCACACTAACAAAAGATTGATAAATTGATTACTTGTAAATAAGCCAATTTGCACTTCATTGCCATTTAATAGTCACTCATGTGAATGTGCATATTTGCCAATCTAAATGCTTTTATCAATAATTATGCACCGAACATTGGGAGCATACTATGCATTCTATGTGCTGAAATAAATTAATGCAGTCGCAGCAACACATGTAATGCGATTTTCCACTAATTAGGTGTCACCAAATGCCGTGAAATACCGTTGGAAGAAAAGCCTTTACCCTCACAAACGCCACTGCACGATAATTTTAATTTATAATACATACACTTAAAGCAACCCAACGGGAAATTGACATTATTAACTATAGCACTCTGTGTAGTTCTGGAAGAAAAGTTTTGTACAGGAAGAACCTACCCAGTTAGACCGCTTGTGATTAGCTTACTGGTGAAGTCGAATTTGATTAGACATATAATATGATTTTTGGCAATTTCAAGTATTAGCTTCGGCATATTTGATTGCCTTGCGACAACTTCTTTATCCAGAAAGCTGAGTTCTTCCGCCACATTGCCATCAAAATCACTGTGTGCAGGTATCTAGTGTCACATTATTTTGTTCATATCAGCCAGATTTTTTAAAACATTTGTCGCTTCCTAAACCAGTGCAGAATTTTTCAAAAATTGAATTTTTTGACACCTGATAAATACCAAAGCCATTATACACAATGAATTCATTCCAAGAAAGTGGCAAAACAAATAAATAAAGAGGCTTAGATTCGGAAATGTCGATTAAGTATATTCCTTATACAGTATTTAGTGTCGCCGTTGAAGTTATTCTTAAATACCAAGTTAACAAATGTGTTATTACACTCAGATAAATATGCTTTAAGCACATACTAGTTAAATTGACCTGATCATTTTGTTAGAAAAATTTTAGCTCATGTGGTAAAGTAGATATGAAAACCAATATGCGGTATGGTTCAACCAACATGAGTCGAGTAAGAATATTTTGACCTACGATTTAATTAAAATCTAGTTAAATCAATCAAATTATTTTTCTGAGTATAGTCTTTGTATAATCTTTATATGCATATTAATAATTTTTTCTATTGAATAGTAAAAAATGAAAAAGTTAAAAAAATAATTTTAAATATATGTTAAAAATAAAAAAATTGAATGCTTTAAGTCAATTTCCTGCTGGGTGTGAGTTGTACATATACATTCAAGTGCATGCAGTTAATAATATAATAGGCTCATGAGTGCTCACATGCGTATAAATTTAATATATATTTGTGTACTTGTGTGGATTTATATAAACAAACTCAAAAACTTTCATGTCAGCCAGTGCATGCCTGTGCGTGTGTATATGTGTATATGCATGTCGGCCTGTGTGTGTTTACATAAATAATGAATAATGACGAGACAAGCAATTTAAATAATTTGCGGTTATACCGTGCGTATGCGCATCATTAATTATTGCCTGTAAATAGAAATTAGTTACACTGCAAAATTTTTAGTATTTACAATAAAATTCTTTGACGTATATGAAAAATAGTTTATTTTATGTTGAAATTGAATAATGCGGGCAGTGTAAGTCAGTATTAAATGAATATTTTAAGATAATTTCTTTGAAAAGTAATAAAATTTATTAAAAAAAATTAAATAAATACGTACAGTATTTTATTTTATATATAGAGTTCTGTATTCGAAATCTGAGTTGCAATTTAATTGGATTATGTTATAATGTATCTACACAGCTGTGGCTACAGTCCTCGATAAGATTGTGTGATATTTTGCAATAATATTTTCATTGATAGATTTAATTTACACTGTAAAGTGGCCACTAACCGGGCTTATCAAAATAGACGTTTTCACAAATTCGATCCTACATGAGAGAGCAAGAGTGTTATAAAAAGCTTATATGAAATCTCAGTGCTTGAAATGGATAGAGCGCAAAGAAAGAATCCAAGCAAATTGTGTAAGAAGTAAAAGGAAAAGCAAGAAAAAGAAATGGAGATGGATTTAATTAGTATAGGAATGATGTAGTGCCCGACTTTGACAAAACTTGATGCACATAATTATGGATCCGCATTGCATTTAACCAACAAAAATGGAACGTACTAATAATGGAACCTCTGGTCCACCAATCACTAAAATTAATCTATGTTAATATTTGTTATAAAGTCAAGCCAACTTTTATTTGTGTTGGTTTTCTGGTGGCATTGGCAGTTAATGATCCCTCTCCAGTAATATTTTTAGATGGTAGTTATACTAAGAAATAAGAAGACAAACCACTAATATGTAATATTTGCAATGAAGTTCCGCATTATCGTTTGTAATTGTTTTTGACGGCCATGGCGGTGTATATTAAAAAAGAAGAAGAAATGAATTTAAATGTTATATTTATATTAAAGTCAAACACCATCATTTGTAAGTGGTGGTAGGAACCGAGACACCAATTAAAATTTCTCCATTAAAGTTTTTGGACGAAGATGTCAAATTTAAAACAAATATCTAACGGATAAATTTACGTTTCAATAAGATATAGTGGATAATTCAACAAGATGTTATATAAGTATTGAATCTCCCACCCAATCATTTCTGTAGCAGTTGTGGAGAGGATAATTTAAGTGCCTCACATCTGCTGTGTTACTGCGAACCGCATGTGAAACACAGATTTTAAGTGTCTTAGGTAGTTTAAGGACCTCCCTCTAAAAAACATTTTAATTTTGTCAAAGATTTAGTGTGAATCTTGGCTGGCTTCACAACCGTTCTTTAAACAGCATGTTAGGCTTTAATAAAAATTTGAAGTGATTTTCAAACCTATGAGTTTCTTATACAACAAGTTAGGCCAATAGCCCAAAGTGGCCTCTTATGATAGACGGTATTATCTAACCTAACCACAGAGAATACACTGGCATGAAAGTTGCAGTTCAGTTGAATTGAACTCTAATATTTTTTCACATTATAAGATTTATTATTGGTATCTTTCCAATGCTATATTAAAAATCTACTTATACTGAAATCAAGAAATTAATAATTTTAGATTAAGTTTTAATACCGAAATTGAAAAATTAATATATTTTTTTAAAAAAAATTTATATTAAATTAAATTAATAATAAATAAATAAAATTAATTAAATTACTCAGATTTAAATGAAAATCACTTAGAAATTAATAAATCATTCATAATAATAATATATTTTATATTATTAAACGTATTATCATTTATTAACAAAATATCATTTTAATTATTCATTCATAATAGTAAAATATATTATATTATTAAAAGTATTATCGTTTATTGTAAAAGTATTGAAAGTTCACGAAAGCAGACATGCCTCCACAAAAATATCTACAATTTTATTTTTTGAGGTAAATTCTCTTTCTTTTACTTTTTGGAGTTTTCTACAGTGTGCCAAGCAGTTTGGCATACACCAATTAAAATGAGTGCGACAAATGGTGTTGCAAAAAAGCAAAGCATGCTTAAAACTAATTAAAATGAAAAAGCATAACAAGCTTCTCATTAATATCGTCTACCCATTAAGTGGTTAATTATAGAAAAACGGCGTCTTTTCAACCACAGAAACGACGACGTCGACGATGACGACGACAACAAGCAATAAAAAGCAAGGGAGCCAACAAAAAATGAATAAAAAGCGTACACAAGCCACAGGCATATATACAAATAGATATACATATACACATACACATTACGACTTCAGTTTGAAATGGAAGTAGTGAAATTAAAAAAAAAACTGAATACCAACAACAACCAACATACAAACAAAATTATAACTACTTGCATTTATTACTGCAAAGTACCTATGTGAATGTGTGTGAAGAAGACTACTGACAATAATAACAGCAACAACATTGAAGTACTGTGACTACCACAACGACTATTGAAGCTCTCCTTAATTTGGCAAAAGAAAAGCTATTTTATTGCACTTCTCATACCAAACTCACCTACACACATACATACATAAACAAACACACACTTGCATTGGTACAGTGAACGTTGTAGTTCATTAAACAGAGTAGAAGACAGCAACGGCTTAGTAGCATTCATACTCCACTCCTATACTGTCCCTATCAGCAACAAAAACACAATACAAACAGTAGCGGTAGCAGTGGCAGTGGTAGTGGCAGTGGCAGTGGCAGTGCTTATGCTAGCAAAAACCAACACAATTACCTTCACCATTAAATTGAAGGCAGATGACACTGCCTGCAATGAGATACGTTTCGATGCGAATAAACCGCAAATTGGATGCGATATTAAATTGCCTGTGCAAAGCGCATATAAATTTTGTTCAATTTAAACAATTTGTGCAAATGGAGAGCAAAACTGTGCTCGAGTACGAGTATGAGTACACGTCTGCGCGTATAAACGAGCTGGCAAGCAATAAGCACTTTAATAATAAAAGTATGAACAAGATGGCGTCATCTCATCTACTAACTTATGCTAAAGGAGGTGGTATGGTGTGGTGGCTGTGTTGTGTGGGCTATACTATGGTGAGTCTTATTGCTGCTGTTGTTATTATTGTAGTTGTTCTTATTTTGTTATTATATGGCGGCCCTTTTTGAAGAATGAGTTTGCTAAGTAGCTTGGTAAATGTTCTCCTCTTTTAAATTGCATATAATATTTTTATATTTTCTTGTTGTTGTTTTTTTTATATTATTTGTAAAATTTTCTTTTCTCGTTTTTACAATGTTTTCGTTTTTTCGGACTTATTTTTATTATTATTTTTTGTTTTTTTTTTTGTTTTGGTACTTTGTGGAAAATGAAAATGGTTGTCGTTATTGTTCAGCTTCAGTAATTCACTAAATGCAGTTGTACACAAAAAATGAATTATGAGTTGATGTGAATCAGATATTTAAAAATAGTGTTGCCATTAAATGTCGTTTTTTGTGTGCCGAGAATATATGAGTATGTCAGATTATATGTGTATTATATGTCATTTATATATGGAAAATAATGTAGAATTTATTTTTTATGATATTATAGTTTCAGTTGGACATTATATTATAGTTCGTAGTTTTTTTGATTATATGATTATGTTATATTTCGATTACATATATATGTGGTAATGTAATACATAAAATTGTATTTTTAAACTATTTTTATATATACTAGTATAAGTAACGTATGCGTGGTATTTGCTGTAATACATGTGTAAATAAATTATCAATCTGATGAAAAAAAGCTATATTTACTCTATTGAAAACGTTTTTATGTTTTTGAGTTCAAGAACTGAGTTCTTAAAATCGAATATTTATAATTTTTTGTATGAATATAACCATTTCGCTTGATTTTGCACCTGCTTAATAAACCTAGATAATCAAAAACTTGCTAAATTGTTTACTCGGATCTATTTAAATATGAATTTAGGTGCGATATACATCAATCCAGCAATTATATTAGATAGTATTTAAATAGAAAGCAAAAATGTATACCCAGTTTTGTGTTAAAACCACTTTTGAGGATCTCTTTGTGCCATAGCCAATGTAAAATTTTCTTGCGCTCATGTTATGTAGAGTCATGGACACGTCAAATTTGAAAGTTTTGTTGTTTTAAATGCTCATTTAGAAATTAAGAATGAGAGAAACAATAAAATGACGATTTCAATTTGGTCACGTTGGTCAAATTAATGTTTCTCAGTAATAAATGTTAAAATGTTCGCATATTAGGAGTATATATGCGTATTTTTGTATATACGTATTTGAATATGTACTTATACATTTTCCTGTATTTCAAAGTATAAAATATAAAAATAATAGGTATAAAAAAACTTTTAAATATCACTTAATTACGTTTTCTTATTTCTCCTTTATTCTCTTTTTAAAAACAAAAAGATTATTTAGAAAATGTTAAACAGTCCATTAAGTAAATGTTTCAACGTTAGCTCATTAACATATCCTAAAGAAATGAATTCTGCTTTGAGTTGTAATTAAATTACGTTTAACAAAAATTGGCAACACTATAAATATATTCGCAGTCTTGCATATACGATTAACAGCCCAACGCGCCCCATAGAGCAGAGCATAATGTCGTTAATACAACTACAAACGCAAACGTTTACTGCAATAACAAGCCAAAGCATCATAGGCACACACACATGTACACACTCTAATGCCCAACAAGTCTAAAACACTAAGCGAAAATGCCTTCCAATAAGAAAAAAGTTTGAATTCCGCTTTGAATTAAAGAAAACAAAAAAAATTCTAAAATAAAACCAAAGATCCATTTCAGAGCCACCCAAGCATATAAACAAACAAATTTTTCGCTAAATAATTTGACAATTACTCACATTCAAGTAGGCAGGCAGAGACGTAAGACGACTGCATACAACTAAGCAATTTTAGTATTAAAACATGAAAGAGTAAAAGACAGCAGCAAACCATAAGTGAAGGCGCAGAGAAGAAAGTGGCAAAAATAAAATAAAAATATAAATAAAACTAAAACTGAAAATAAAAGAAACAAAAACAAAATAAAACACTGAACACTGCAGACTGCACAGTGTATATGCGAAAATGAAAAGTCGCCTTGGAACACACCATTACATTTGCTAACGAGGGGAAAACAAATTAAATCATTAGATTGTGATACTGATCCTTTAGACTTAAGTACCGAGTGTAGTTATGGTTGTGTTAGGAAAACCGCTTAGACTATATTGCCAGCAAGCAAACAAAAAGAAGCTTTAACAGCGGGCGAAGGGCAAAGCCTTCAGATATTTATGCTACTCATATAAATTACAACGATAATTTCTGTCAAGAGTAAAATCTTGACAGAGCCATTAAAAAGAGGAGGAGTTAAAATTTTTGCTCGCGTAGGGTGAACTGAGCATGTACTCAAGCAACTGCTCAATCTGTCTCATTGTGTAGTAATTGACTCAACAGCTGTTGTCCAAGTGGGCGTGCGCTCCATTTTTTTTACAAGCACAAATTTCTACTTATAACGGATAACACTCACTCAACCCAATGAGTTGCGTTTGCAATTAAAAATAACCAAGCAACCACCACCATTGATGCTGTTCTCCTACAGCATCCAAGCATCGGTAGTTGTGTGTGGCGGGGTAGCAAGAGTGAAATTTTTCTTATTTTTTCTTGTAGTATTTTTATTTTGAGTTGGTTCAGTTCACTTGCCGCAAGCACGGTAAGTTGTCAACACGATTGATTAGTTTGTGTCGTCGTTTATCGTGTAAAGGCAGGCAGCACACTTTTACTCTTTCCGTTTGAGTCGAATGGGAAAAAAATAGAAAAATCTTTGTGGAAGAGATTAAATAAAAATCAACCCTCTTCAGACATTATTGGTTTGCGCGCGGATTAGACAAGATACGCACTGCGGATGCGATATCAGTAACAGTCGATTGGCTGCCATCGAAGTGAATAGTACTTTGAAATTATTTAGCGGAAAATGCTGAAGTGTGCGTAGTAAAAGAAATCTACAACTGAACTTACTTCCATAAAAAATTAATTTTTTTTTAATAAATTATGTTAATTAAATTAATACTCTGTGTGCTATAAGTGTTAAAATTAATAACAAAAGGATTGTGTGAATTTTAAAAACTTGTAATTCAAACAAAAAAAAAACAAGCCCAAAAATAATTTATATAATACCAAATTACTAAACAAACTAAGTTTTTTTACTTATGTGAAAATGGTGATGCTACAATCACCGGTGAAAACTACAGATTCAACTCAAACAGCAGCTACCGTCGGTCAAATGAGTCCAAAGTCACATCCCGATTCGCCAAAATCGAATACTTCTCCTGAAGTCCAACATAACATAGCCGGCGGTATATCGCCGACAGCTGTCGTCAATTCTCCAACAGCAAAAGCAACCAAATTTGTCCAGAATCAACAGCAATTGCCAACAAATAATGTTGTGGCCTTACAGCAAACACTCAAATCAACTGCTACCAATGAAGAGAGTTTACGTTATTCACTGGAATGCCTCAAACAAATGACCGACAATAGTAAACTTAACAGATACAGTCCCACGACTGAAGATTCCGATAGTGAAAAATGCATTAATAATAATAATAATAACAGTTCCAATAACAATAATAATAACACCACACGACGCTCGCAATCACCAGTTGCGTTACCAAATTCGCAACAACGTAAACTACTTGAACTTGCTAGTGCACGACAGCTGGCACGTCCAGAACCCCTACAACATCCACACGCTGCACTACTGCAGCAACATCCGCACTTGCTACAAAATCCCCAATTCTTAGCAGCAGCAGCGGCGCAACATCACCATCACCAACAACAACAGTTACATCATAATCCACATCAATCGCATCATGCCTTTCACCTGCGTCCACCATTTCCAACTGCAACAACTACATTAACAATACCAATTAATGCCACTCCACCCTCACCGGCTAATTCACCACTGTCCCCACCAACATCACCACTACAACCACATTCCGAACAACTACAACAACAACACCAATTGCTTTCACCTTCCGCAACCCAACAACATTCCACACATCCTTTACTGCAAGGCCACCCGCAGTTGCTGTCATCGCCACCCTCATCAATGCTGCTGACCTCACATACCCAACAACAACAACAGCAACAACAACAACAAGCAACCGCAAACAGTAGTCCCTCATCAACAACAATACATGACATGGATCTGGAACGCATTAAGCTGGTTGCGGCACAGGCTGTTGCACGCAGCACATCAAGTGTTGCTGCCTGTACCACCGTGTCCACTCCGGCTTCCATGACAGCGAATGCCGTCTCAGCCTCTGGTCTTTGCTTGCCACCAACAAATCCTCGCACAGAATTAAGTGATTATGGTTTTAGAATACAATTGGGGGGCTTGGCGGCCGCTGCGGCGGCAGCTGCCGCTACTTCAAGGCAAATTGCGGCTGCTAATTATGCGCGAAGTGATACCAGTGAAGAGTTAAATGTCGATGGAAATGATGAGGAAAGCAACGATGGATCCAATGGTACACCATCAGTAAGTTTTGCACAAATTAATACATTAAAGAAATTCCATTAAGTTCAGTGTTTATGTGTTGAAGGAGGAGACGGAAGCATAATTGAATTAAGTAAAACAGAGTTACTAACAAAATAGTAGAATAGAACTGATATATCTTTTTTAATTTGTAATTATAATTTATTAATATATGTATAACACAGAGCTATAATAAAATATTATAACTAATGTTAATTTCGACTGACAAATCTAGATTTGCTCTCGATCTGTCATTTAGATTCCTGTTCATGTTTAGAGATATGTTTAGACAAGTCAGTACCGCTTAAGAAAAGGGATGGAAATAACCAAAATTTTTTAACTAATGTTTAGCTTTTTTTGTCATATTTTGTCATATAAACATAAAATTTGAATTATTTAAAATACCAAATATATTTCAATTGTCAAATAAAATAAAACAGCTGTTAATTTCACTGTCTATTTATTAATCTAACAAAATATTTAAAGTGTTATAAATTAATCTTGAGTGTCATATATTTTGTCTCCAATGAAGTATAGAAATTGTATTAAAAGTAAGTCTCGATTGAAAAATTTGCACTTAATTTCCCTATCGAAACCGACATAAGGGATAAGAAAGTTCTTCAACTATGTTTTCCTGAAAACTATGTATAATCTGTGTATTGTGTAGAAAAACATAAACTATAATATGTAGTGTATTAATACACTGTTGGATTTTTATATCATACATAAATTATAACAAAAATAACATACAATAGTATATAATAGTATATTACTTAATTTATAGTAATATGTGAAGTTAGTTATCAGAGCAGTTTAGAACAAATGTACTATTAAGGAAATCTGTAGAAACAATTGATACCCTAGCAAGTGCAATACAAATAGGTAATTTGAAAAAGATCACAGTCCCCCAGTCACACTTAGTTACTACAGGCATCTTTAAAAATGTGTCACTAATTAGAATCGCTAAAGATGTAGACTTTACAGTTTGTACTCAGTTCCAATCTGGTAAACATAGCAGTTCCAAGTAGATCTCAGTTACTACGGGTTTATTTAAATAAGTACTACTATAGCTAATGATGAAGGAAATTATGCGTAGTACGTAGTGTCAGAAAGTTGAACATACCAATTGAACTTAAACATGTCTACCTAACAAAAGATTATTGTCTATAACACATTAGTATACATATACTATATATGTATTAATAACTGACTTAATATTACGAACGGTACAGTGACGTTAATACTAGGAATACTATTATACTATTAATACTATTAATTAGTTTTTTTGTAAAAAATCGTAAACAAATTTTTTTTTTATTAGTTTCTATTTTCCTATACAGTCATCTTTCAAATCGTTATACTGTTATTCTCTCTAGCTATTCTTTATAAATTCATCAAATAATAAGATTTGTTTAGATGTATAAAATAAACTTACTTTTTAAAATTGTTTTATGTCCTTATATCCTAAATTTGTTTTATAGAAGGACTGTGACTTTGTAGAACAGTTTATCTTCTTTTTCATTATAGTTATATAGCATATGTGTACCCAAGCAATATCCCCATAAAAAAGACTACATAAGTATCGTCATTGAACATAGTTAAGTTCTTTATTTTCACACTTTCTATGAAGCTGAATCTTCCAGCATAGTTTATTATTCTTACAATTTTTTATTTTGGTAGGATAGTTATAAACTCACGTTTTGCCCATGGAGGAGCAACCAAAAATTTATCTGACTTGCACAGAAAAATATCCATTGCATGTAAAACTATCCTCATTCGAGCAAAAACTGTATCGTTCTTGTCGATAGTTATTTCAATTTATTGCTTCTGAAAAATAGGCAAAAGTGGATCCTTAGGATCGTCGGTGTTAACTAACTTAAATTTGAAATCAGTATGTCATATGATGTGTATATGATATCATATGAAATGTAAAAAATCCAAGGTATAAACACATTTTCAATTTATTTGGCACCGATGTATCAAGATACTATCCAACACCGCTTTAATATTTTTGGTTTTGAAACCTTTTACGACATATATAGATTACTGATCACTCGTAATGTTTGAATTCTTAGGAAAAAAAATATTACATCAAACCCGAGTGGAAGTCTACTTTTTACAATATAGAAACCATATATATTATTTTTCTTTTAACCATTTTTATATTTATAATAAAATCAAAGAACAGAATGCATGGTTACTGTGAAATAAAATATACTAGTAAAGATTTAATATATTAACATTTGAATACTGCTGTATAAGAGCCTAAAAATAATTATGGATGATGATAATACAAGTATATGAGAATTATATATTTAAAAATGATAAAAATTTAGCATTGTAAGGTATTGTTGTCTAGCTCTAGCAATATTTCTTTTTTGATTCTTTTTTATTTTTTTTAATTTTTCTTATGGTGCTGTTAGCTAGCACTTTTAATGATGTTTAATGTTAATATTGATTTCGTTTAACCATTGCTTTTACTTTTATCTATGTACTTTTGTTCTTAGGTTCGTCTTTGATTCTCGTCTAGATTTTTGTTCAAATTTTTTAAATATAAAATAAATATTTTAAATAAAATATTATTATCGTTTTGTGTACGCTTATTTATTTTAACTTTGTTGTTATATATGAATACTTATATGATCAGTCTTTTCTATTTTAATTAAATTATTTTATTTCAATTTCTTTTAGTTTGTTTTATTTTATTGTTTTTTCTTCTTTGCTTTGTTTCCTTTTATTTTGTTTTGATTATGTATATATAATATATGTAACATATGTATATATTTATAATATTTATTTTATTTTCCTTAAGTTTCTTATATACAAAAATTCCGTTATAGGTTTGTTTGTATATTATTCCTATAAGTTCTATTTCAGTTTTTTATTTTTATTTTATTTCAATAATTTAATATTTTTAATTAAAATTTTTTTTTGTGGTTGTTTTTGTTTTATTTTTTGTTTTAACAAATTTTATCCACAATGATGTCTTTTAAATTAATTATTCTATTTAGAGTTTTATTTTGCTATTTAATTGAGAATAATCTTATCATTATATGTGTATATTTTTTATATTATATTAAATTTTCTAATTTAATTTGTTTTTATTTTAGTATTTAGTGATTGTTCTTTAATTATTTTTTTTTATATTATTTTGTAATATGCAGATTATTTTATTCAACTAATTTTATTTCTTTCGTATTCTCGAATATCATATATTTAATTTTAAATATTTTTTATTTTTTTTTGCTTAAATTTTATATTAATTGTCTAATTAATAATAAAATTTTTTTTTGGAATTTTGTGTATATATAAGAAATATAAAATTAAATATGTATTATTATTCCATAGATATGTACATTAGATACAAATTTATGAAAATTTATATAAATATAGGTTGAGTAATATTTAATAGCTTGTTCTGTGATATATTTTACATTTTGAAATCACAAATATATATATGTACTATGTATAGCAAAATTAATTTTACTTTATTAATTTATCAAATTAATTTTATTATAAAAATATAATAATATATTTATTATTATAAATATAATATAATAATATATTTACTTTATTACTTACATATAACTTTCAACTTCAAAAGAGAGTAATACTTTTGTAAAATATCTCAAATAGACAATCATAACTATATATTAACATATTTTATATATAATACATAATTCGTCCATTTCTTCTTGAATTTTCTTTTGCATAATCATTAAATTGAGTCCTAAACATAATTAAAAATATATATATTTTTAAATATATATTTTTATTTATTATTTTATATTATTTATATAAAATAATAATACATACATTTTATAATACATACATTTGTATATATATATTTTTTATCAAATATTATATATGATATGTATTTTTGTCATATAACTTTCAATTACAAAAGGTAGTAATTTTCTTAAATAGAACAACACAACTACATCTCTATTAAATTTACGTATTCAATTTTTAAAAATTATCATTTTTTTAAATTATATAAAATTTAGAAAATATTTCTTTTTAGAAAAAATCTTAATATTTAATTATATAATACATTATTTTGTTTACAGGTCTGCCCAGTTGATCTCACACGATCGGTACCTAACACAAAAGCAACACCCTCTACCACAGCAACGACACAAAGCGAAAAAGAAACAAACAAACGTTTAGCATTTTCAGTAGAGAATATTTTAGATCCAAATAAATTTACGGGGAAAAATGGTGTACCAGGATCATTTAATTCGTCCCGACAATGGAGTTGCAATAGCAGTAATTACGATCGTGATGAAGATATGCATGATCATTTAGATGAGGAACATAGTGAAGACATGTCCGGTAAGTTCTAAAAGTCACATAAAATAGATTTATTTAAATGGAATTAAGTGCGTGTAGTGAAATCCAAAAATATTCAGCTATTAATAACATTACAATATTATTGCCTTATACTTGAAGTGAAGACATAATAATTCATATAAGATCTAATTAAGATCTAATTAAGAATTTTATGCAGAAAAATTATATGTAATTGACGTATAATTTTGTCTTTTCTATAGATATGTTATAGAGATAACAAAATCTATTACGAAGAAGATAATGTTGAAATGATGTATTAATTGGTTTGCACGAAATGCGGGTTTTCCTTTAAGATTAGACTGACGGTCGAAATTTTATTGTGGAAGAGGGCATTAACTTCTGACAATTTCATTTTGAAAGCGTTGGATTGTGCCAATACAGTTTTTGTTCAGACATTCTATAGTTATATATCATATGATAATTGTTCACTTTTCAACATTTATATGGAGATCACAATTTCTATTATGTAGACGGCATTAACCGTACCTTAAGAGTTGAATTATGTCAGTACAGCTTTTATATTGACATATGTTGAATGACCAAACTAATTTCAAAATTTATTGTTGAAATAAAAAAATATATGTTAACAATAGCCTATGTTAGCTATAGTAATATAACTTATCTCTATTTAATTTAATCCTTTCGTAAGTATAATAAAAAAAGAATTTGAAAATAAATAAAATGGCACTTAAGTAATTTCTTATTTGGGTAGGTGTCTTCTTATGATACCCTAGACATCTTGAAATTCGTTTGGTTCCTAGGTCACTTTATTCTAGAGTTCGCAGTTACCTGTTTTACAGCACTCTTTTCCTATTCATCGTATTTTCTGAAGACTGGGAATATGCGCCTTGTGTTTTTCAAAAACATTAACTAGTTATGTAGACACACCGTCTTTGTGAGGAGTTCGGATACTACAGATGCATATTCTTAAAATGCGATCGTTATAATAATGTCTAATGTGTCGCATTTCAGCGTTTTTAGAGTTATTGTATATGGTGAGTTCCAAGTCATACATAAATTCATGTGGTTATGAAAGACAGGGAAGATTTTACTGCATACAGTAGTTAATTATGCAGTAATCTAGTTATGGATATTAAATTTACCAATTTAAGTGTAATCTCTTCTCTTTATCGTGCTCTCTCAATGCGGAGTGCTTAGATTATATTTCTCATATTTGCTAGCGGGTTTTTCTTTAAACAATGTCCTAAAAAATTTTTGAAATGGCTCTTTTTAACAAAATTCTTTCAAAAAACTTTGATCTAGTTGTAATTATTTTAGGGGTATATTATTTCAATTGCATCAACCTTATCAATTATTTTTATTTATATTGGAACGAAAGGATATTGGGAAGCAAAGCTGGTAGAAGGAATATACTGTTTTGAAGTTTCATGTTTTTTTACTAATTTCACTTCACAGCTATATGATATTTTTCTATCTTGATCAAAATACTTATTTGCATGTAACGTAACTAACAAGACCTTGCAATTTTTCGCTCATTATCTTTTTAAATGAGCACATAATAAACAGATGAAGTTATATGGTTAAGTCAAAAATATCTAACCACTGACAGTTGTCAGTTTTATCTGAAGAAGCAAAAAATAATGATGCAGATTGGCTTCACATTAAACTTTATTTATTATTACCTACCAAAATTTGAATTAGATGAAGAAAATAACCAACTCAATTTTTCGTTGGTTACTTCTAGAAATAGAATGTTTTAGATTTTTTACTTATTTATCAGGTTTGCAAAAGGTAGAATAAAAGAAAGTAATCAATTATTTGAAGTAGAAATTTCTATTACAAAATTTAATATTCGTTTATATATATTTGACTTAAAATAAAAACCAAAAATAGAATAAATTTTAATATCAATTTGTATTCGACCAATATATAACGAAAAATAAGTTTAAACCAAGAAAAAAAATTCTGGTGCTTTATTATTTCATTTAATTTCTACTAAGCCAAATTGGAAACGACGTTTACCGAGCAATAGCAAAAATGCGATTTGTGGTCCTGAATTTGTCTGGCACGTTTCATATTAACAATTTAGCAGAGCACACCAACTTGCCAGCAATTTTAATCCTTTCTAAATAATCTCTTTGAAGCATGCATATACACAATATTTACAATAATAATAACAAAAAGTGAAATAACAAATTTGAAATTAAAAAATATAATAAATGAATTCATAGGAATTCACAGCTCAAACCGAAACATCAAATCATTTTCAATTTAATTGAAATTAGAAAAAGTAACCAAAAATTGTAACAAAAACAAAAAAAAAAAAACTCAAAATAAAAAATTCCGGATCCAAATTTGTACTGCAAATGAATATAAAGTAAAATCTGCAATTCCTTTTCACTGAGTTCAGTATTCACACCAGCTCACACTGGTGCGTGGAAACTGTTCAGTGTAAACACAAATAGCAGGGACGGAACACATTGCGTATGAGTGTTCCCTTTTTCTATTCCTATTTTCTATTTTGCATGGGATCGTATGTATCCCTTTTTGGATTTTTTTAGAGTATAATGTTAACTTATTCCTAGCAACTGGTACTAGGATATTTTTCGTTTTTTTTTTGTGTTGTATTTGTGTAGTTTATTTTTGTTTGTTTATTTGTGGAAAAGATTGCAGCTTTATGGTATGTTTTGATTTTGTAAGTAATGGAAATTTTTTCCCCAAGCTTTTTGATGCAATTTTTTTCCATAAGATATTTCAGAGTTCTATTACAATATTTTTGGTAACTAGTATATCCTTTTTTTTTTTGTATATGCACACTGGATATATGTCTCGATGTAGGTTCTTTTGAAGTTATGTGATTGCTTTGTGTGAAAACATTTTTGTATGCCATTTAAAATTGTATTTTGGACGTATTTCTGTTTTCGGATGTGAGTTTTGTTTGTGGTCATTTGTATATTAAGCTTTAACAATATTTCATTAAAATTTAAAATTCAATAAAAAAACATATTTTTATAATTACTAAGGAAAACTCATGTATATTTTGTAAATATGTAGTTATAATTGCATTGAAAATTTCTAATAAGAAAATTAACATTAACATTTCTTCCATGTTAGAAACATTTTAAATTTATTGTCACTGTTAAAAATATTATTTTTAATGATCTTCAACAATTCGAATAACAGTGGGTTGAATATTTTTCAATATGTAATATATATGTATTTATGGAATCAATTTTATTTGTAAATAATGAAGAAAGACATTGTTAAGATATATAAGTTATTAGAACATAATTTCATTTTTTTTGGACTTCTTTTATGTGTCTTCTTTATATTTTAGGTATTATTTATAATTTGTTTTTAAATTTTGATTTGTTACGTCGAAAATATTTTAAAGTCGGTTTTGTTTTTGAAAATTCTTAGCTTTTATTTGAATCGTTATTTTTAATATATTTCTATACGTATTTCGGCAAATTCGCTTTCGCCTACATCAGGAAAATTCCTAATAATAATAAAAAAAATTAAAATTCTTAAAAAACAAAACCAACTTTAAAATATTATTTATAATTATTTTTTGTATTATTATATATGACTTTTATATATAACATTTTTGCATATGTTTTAGTTTGTCATAATTATTAGAAAGCATTAAATATGAATTAAATACATTATAGACAAGTTACCTATAAATGTTAAGTAAACAATATGTTTTCTACTACCTCTGCTAAAGCTGTATGATCTGTTAAACTTTCTTACAGTTATTAAGGCGTGCTGTACATTCTGAAAGTAAAACTGTTAATCTGTTAATTCAATCGAAAACATAGAAGATATATTTCAATTTATAATACAGGAAATAGCAAGATAATTGCTATGTATCTAAATTATAATGTATTCAGAGCTCAAACTATTAAAGTACATATATAATAGAGCTTTGAACTGTAAATAAACTGTAAACCAAACACAAATTTGGATAACTAAGATTTTTAGAACTACATATTAAAAAAATTTCGATTTAAAATACAAGACAGAACAAGACCTTTCATTTATAAAATTTTTACAAATACTTAATTCTGGACTTTGAGCAGGAAATCAACCATGACCCAAAAAAAAAACCAAAACCTGAAGTATTTTTTTTAAAATTCAAAAAGTTATTTTTATGATAATATATTTATATTTATAATGTCAATATTATATGATATAATTATGTATGTGTATATTCATAAATACTATATTTCAGTTTATGTGCTTTTTTGCATATAAATTATTCAAAAAACTAAATTAATTTTTGATTTTTTATACTGAAATTAATAAAACATTATATTACCAAATATTGCTATTAGTTGGAATTAAGTTAGGCTAGATTGAAGGTCGCCTTTGAGTCCAAAAGTCGACCGTTGAACGTAAATAATCACGCGTTGTGATACCATGGATTTGCTTTCTTTGTAGGCAGAATAGAAAGTCAGAGTTGAAAGGCACGCTTCTTCCATTTAAGTGAAATTGTACCAAGACTTTAAATCTCCTTCTATCCAATGATAGACATTAACACATTAGTACAGTTCTATGGAATACAGTTCTTCTCTTCATCTGCAGATCCACAGTCACGACAAAAGTTATTATTAGTTGAAATTAGTTTTATAGTTTATTAGTTTATATTTATTAGTTTTATATTTATTTATATAATTAACGCTAGATTAATTTTCATCATAACATATGTTGTTCAACATAATTATTTTTGTTATAACATTTTTTTTAATTTCTTTCATGCTAATAACAACTGAAGTGTTGTTACTTCACATTTCACACAGTAATCAGCTTATTTGCTTTAAAATTAATTATTTTCAATCAAAAGCGAAATCTTATCGCAACTTAACATAAGCTTAAATGTTTACTTAAATGCGAAAGCCTACTTTGCCTACTTTGTCTGCCCTTAAATAGCACACACATTTACACTCACTCATATATACTCGCTGTAAATGCTGCAAATGTTATTCGAAAGTTTATAAACACAATGGCGGCCATCATCAACACGTTAATGTTGTTGTATTTGTTTTTGTTAATAAAACACAATTAACTTCATCAATGACTGGTGGTATCGCTGTTGGTGTTTTGACTGTTACTATTCACTGTAGTCACTGTGAGTTAACATAACTCTGTGTTGTTGCTGTTGATGTTGTTGCTATTGTTATTATGGTTGCCATGTTAATGTTATTGCTGTACTAACTGTTACTGATAATGATTACCAACATCATCATTATTACTGCCATCATATTTTGCCCCACAATATTCATGCATGCTGTGTTGTGCTGTGCTGTGACACATTTCATATTTGCCTTTTTACGTTACAATTTACGCCTATGCGACACACCAGTAATAGGCAACATGATGCTGTCATGCTTTAGTAGTGCTACTCGCTTTAGCTTGACTCACTGTTATGCTTTATTGCTGGCATGTACCTACGTACGAGTGCTGTTAAGTTTGTTTGGTAGTCTCATTAATTAGCAAGATACTTAATTACCGCACATTTATTAAGCGCTTCAATAACTTTGATTGCTGTTGGCATAAAGTTTGAACAACTCGCTATAATGGGAGTTTCTTAAAAAGTGTTTGTGTGTGTGTATGTGTGTGTGTGTGGGTAAATATGTTTGTGGATATATTGGGTGTCCTTTAACTCCTTTAACTCTTTTACATACAGTTTACAGTAACTTGTATTGCTGGTAATTATAGCAGTAGTAATAGGGCAGCAATGCAGCACTTTTGTGTTGACATGCGCACTACTTACCATTCGTTCCTTATAAATTTATTATGCGACAGATTATGGCAGTGTAATAAAGTCTCGGTTTGGTTGTAACAATAATTTTGGGGACTTTAGGTGTTAAATGTTTATGGTTGGTCTGAAATTAGGTTTGCTTTGTTATTTGAGGCTACAGTGATTAAACTGGTAAATCATTAGCTTGTGTTGAAAACTCTTTGCGTTTATTATTTTAATTGCTGAAAGGCAATATGAGAGTTAGAAGGCTCAAAAACATTTTGTAACCTAATAAATTTTAAATTTATTAAAACGTTAGGAGATTAATGTGTATATTTAGATAAAAATACATAGTTTGACACTGTTAACATTTTGCTTGAAATTAGAAGTAATTAAATCGATCTTACAAAAAGACTATCTATTACGTGCAGAGACAGGAATGATGCTTCAACTTGTACTAAAAAGTTAACTGTTTGGTTCAAAGTTTTAAGCCTCAAGCACTAACCTATAAGGATGAAAATGATAATCTGGTTGCAAATTCACAGTGTTTGCTCACAATATACAAATAATATTTTTTCAAACTACTATCTGCTGATGATAATATCAAATTTACCTCTGGAGAAATATTTCGGAGCTTCAAATCAAAAATGAAAGTGTTTAAATTCAACCGCATCAGCGATGATAACAAGGAGAAGATAGTCTATCTACAAGGAACTATTCAAAGCCGGCGTTGATATCCTGATAGGGTGCATGCATTAGCTAATCTGCAGAATAAGCAGATAGTTGGCCAACGATTTGCGTTAACTATCAGAAAGTCAACCTGATACCGATTGTTTACAAGGTCCTTACAACTGTACTGTGTAAATAAAAAGTTAAAGCCACATATCAGCTCAATAATTATCAGTGCTCTTCCGTATTTACAAATTTTGGAAAAAATCCACTAATATAATATAGACACTAACCATCTTTTCGTGTTTTTATTTATATTACTAGAGGATAATCTCTTTGTTTTGAGCCCAGACCTTATTCTGTTCAATGAATTCTATAATATATGAAAACACTCTACACTTCAAAAGTACTTTTAGATACTAATTTGGAATTTTTTAACTTGTTGTATTTAATACTTTATTAATTTTGAATTTTAGTTTCTTCTTTTTTACCAAGGTATCCAAAACCCACCACACGTAGGCAACGTAGGTAAAACGCCACTATTGTACTCATACCCTCTTACCAATAGAGTTCAGAATATATTATGAGATTTTTGGAAAATATTTTCTAATATTTATAAACTATTTAAATATAAATTATTCAATTTTTCTAATTCCTTTTTATTAAGACTATTATATATACAAATTCGGGATCAAAAATACACATAATAAGCCACAATCATATTTACTACTACCAACTCCAAAAGGGGTTGATTATTACCCCAACATATTTTTTACCGATTTTTACTTAAGTTTTGTCGTATTTCCTCCACATCCCCTTTGTATTATTATTATACTGAATAATTCTTTTTTTATTATGTCCTAAAACATTTTGCTTGTTGTCATGTTTCCACACAAAAAAAAATTAATCCAGAAGTTCTTATGAGCGTCCATTTAAATGTGGGTGGTTGGATCAACTTACATATCAACTCTGTCAACTCAGCATTGTTTTAGTGACGTTGGCAAAAGCAGGGGTGGCAAAGTTGAAATAAAATGGCTGCGGAACTTTTTCATTTTCATTTTTTCTCTCTTCTACTCCCAATTTAAGGGTATGCTATCCCTTTCACAAGTACACATTTTTTTATTTTTCTTTTATAACATCTTTTGACTTCATAAAATTTAACAGTTTACTTGTTTTACTTGTAATAGCGTACTAAATGTTGCGGGGAGTGGAGTGAAGTGGGGTTATGTGTAAATATGGTACATTTACTTAAGTGTTTGCGATTTTGGTTAGGTTAGGAATTTCTCTGTTCAGAAAAGTTTTGAAAAGAAATAATATATTTTGCGTTTAAATATTTCAAAAAGAAAATTTCTTTCATTTTAAAGAGAAAATTTTTATGAAAATTGTATGGAAATTGCAGCGTATTGGTAGTATAATAAATAATTATTTAATTAATGATATGTATTTCTAGAAATTAAAGAGATTAGAGAATTTTTCTCGAAATTTTTTGATGTAATTAGCAATCAGCAAAAAAAAAGAGTATAAATTAAGTATTTAATTAGGAAAACACTTAATTCGTATAGAAAATCAATTCATAAATGACAAGCTGTAGATTTAACTGTAATCTATATCATATCATGTATGTATTAATAGGACACTTATTAGATGCTTTCCTGTATTCTACTAATAATAAATCCTTTGCAAGCGAACATCTTTATATAAAACTTAATTTTATTCTAGGACGTTTACGGTAAGATATAGACATACTAAAATAGTACGTACGTTTTCTTAGAACAGTAAAACAGTGGAAAATATTTCAAAAAGTAGGACCTTTGATTACCATATGCTTGATTTTATATGACTATATACATATCTAAATTCCACAATATTCCACAAAAACACGATATTTGGTAATAAGTTAAGTGTAAGCATCTTCTTCGCTGTATTGAATAGGATATTTTTTTATCATCGACGAAATCTACTAAATTTTGGATCTACTAAGGTCTCACTGTGGGCTCGTTTCAGAATTCACTACATTATTCTTCTTAATGTAATCAATCAAACAGGCATTTATTTGCCATCATTTTACTCCTTTGGTAAAACTCAATTTTCCGAAATACGCCTGCTACAGATAAAGTTGATTCAGCCACCACGGTAATGTTTTGGAATGCTGACTTTTCTGTTAAACCAAATTATGAGTAAGAAATGTATATACGGAATGAAAGATTTTTTTTTAATTGTCAACAAATGTAATGAATTTTTTATTGGAAATTTATTAATTAGTTAGGGTAGGCTATGCCGGCGATCCTTAGTATTCTCTTAGGTCTATTGTGTTATCGTATTAAAATTTACACTGAACCCTGACAAAACCTAAAATGCTGATTATAGAAAGATTCTGGATCTAGCCAAGATTCACATTGAACCTTTAGCAAAACCAAAAAGGGTCTTTAGATAGAAGTCCTAGAGCTAACTAATATTCACATTGAAACATTTGAAAAGCCAAAAATGCTCTTTAGAGTGAGGTCCTAGAGCTATATATATGTATATAGCGGGATGCTAAAAACGTTCAAATTGGTTTATTTTTGTTAAATTTAATTAAATATAAATGATGTATAGCATATAATATATATGATATATGATTGATATAATAATTAATAAAATAATTAATATAGAATACAATATATAATGATATTATATGTCATACTAATAATCATATATTAAAGGTATGATTAAACGGGAGTTTCAATCTTCGCTCATGGTTCCCTATCCGGAGTGCATATCGTAGAGTCTTCTCCATTTTTAATTACTTAGTTAAAAATGTCAAATTAAAGTAGATATGAAACTCGTGTTTCCTTAAATAAAATCCCAATAAAATTTGTAAGTATATTTTAACGTTTATGGCTTGAATCTGTTTACATTGTGAAAAACAAATAAAAATGAAATACAAACTATATTCAAATTAAACTATAGTGACCTTTAAAACTTCAAGACGTTCAAAGAAATATGCATTAAATTTTTATAACAAAAACTATACAGAGATATATCCTTTAATTATGTTTCATGTTTTTAACATTTCAAAAAAGTTCTTAAATTTATTTCACCACCCATTTGCACATTACAATTACACCACTCATACACACACACATATATTTAAGCAAACACATACAGTATACAATTACATTATTTGAAAAGTTATTTTTATGAAAGAAGAGAAAAAGACAAATAACAAAAAAAAAACAAGCAAATTTTAACTGTCGTTTATTTATAATTTCATGAAAATGGCAAAATGAGACGACAAATGCTCCCCAGGGGCACATTGGGGTAGCAACAGCAGCGTATGCGTTTATGATTGCGAAAATATTAACTTCCACACACACAAACACACTCAAATAGAACAGAATAAGAGCATTTTTCGTTTTATGTATCAGCAAATTATCATGCATATTCATAAGTTGCCATAAATGCTTATGAAGTATTAAAGCGCATTTGTATGTATGTACATATGCGCATGTATGTGACTGGCGTGTGGGCCACGGCAATTTGTAGCTGCTGTATGCTGTGTCCTTTGTGGTGTGTTGTGAGGTGGCGTAAATTATATGGTGGAGCTGGTAATTAACACTCTGATTTCATAATTAAGTTTATGACTTCAAATGTTGGTTTATTTTACGATGCTCAAGTGTTTTCATAAACATTTGCCTGTGTTTGTAATGATAATTTTAAAAGTGTGTGTATGTAAGCACTTGCACATTTATTTAAAAATATATATATTGTGTGCGTATATATGTGTATTTATTGTGATGAGAGTATCATAATTTAAATGCTGTTGTAGCACCCGTGAGGCTTTTGCCTTTCCAAATATATGAATTTGCGTGTGTATGTGTCTGTGCCTAAGTGTAATTTTGTATATTTTATAAGCTTTTTGTGCCTTTGCAAATGGCGTTTTATGGTGCAAAACGTTAAATTAGTATGAAGTGCTTTTAAGGTAATTACAATGAAATAAAAAGTACAACAACTTCTTAACAACAACAACAATTTATGTTTTTGTTGGCGATAAAAAATTATATTTCGTACGCACAATTTGTTAATTTGTGGATTTAAATTTTAACACAAATTCTTTAAAAAGTTGAAATGTTTTAAAAAAAATATTTTTACAACTATTTTTAATGTATATTTTTTTTAGTTATTAAACATGATTTCTTTTTATCATTATTATTTGCACTGTTGTGGATGAAGGTATATATGCTAGCTAAGATGATTGAAACAGTACGATTAATGAATCATCATAGCGATATTTTTTTGTCTAGTATTTATCTATTTGTGTCCCTTATGCTTTCTCCCTTTTCCTCTTTTCTCTCTCTTTCCCACGCCGTTTTTATTTCTATTTTCCTCACTGTATGTCAGTTTACCAGTTAAGGTGTTATGATCTGAACCATAACATCAATGTGGTTATTCCACAGTGCTATCTATTAGTCTATTATACATTTGTATTTTTCTATAACCTCTCCCGCTTTCTGTCACTTTATGCGAGAGATGTGTCTATCCTCACAAGAAAGCAGTTAGAATATTTCTGAGGTAAGGAATGTCTGTCGAGAGAAGCGATTAAAATGTAATAGGCAGCACCCTTTACTATTTAAAGTATATATGGTAGTAAGTGCGCTTTACTTGCGGTGCCTGACCGGAAGTGTAAATCTGTTACCACGGGGTCATGGGCCAGAGATTTGTCGGTCCTGATGTGGTATATAGGTGTTACGTGGAGTAAACTGATGGCTGTGATAAAACCCTAAGTTTCAACTTTTCAAGTTTAAATACTGGTGAAATGACTATACTTATTACTTTCATTTGAACAAAAAAGAACAAAGGTGTTAGATGGCTTCCTCAAGTGCAGGAAACCATATCCCAAAGTATAATTTCAATTGGTACCTACAAAATTCCTTTAAATCCCAATGGGCGGTTTATTGTTATATTATATCAGTACGTACCTATGTTAAGAATACTGTGGTTTTAAACTTTCACGGTAGTTAATTACATTAAAAAATTTTGGTTTCTGTATATCAGTCTCCTTTGCTATTATTTCTCCATCTACTGTTTCTCCATCTGTCAGCAATCGGCAACTAAGATTCTCAAATATGGCTTATCGGTTGAAAAACGTCTTTCACACGACAAATACATCTTACTGTAAGATGTCTTAAATACCAATCCAATGTGGATTGGTATTGAATTTTTACTCTCATAACTAGGACAATCAATAATTGGAGTGAAAGCTGCAAATAATGAGAGCTGATATATACGAGTAAATACTTTGAAAATATGTCAACCTAACAAAGTTATGAACCAATAGTTATAAAAATATGAACCATAATGGTGTTGAAGAACAGAGCGCATTATAAATGTTGAAGGTGCTACTATAGTGATAGCGAGAATAAATAATAAAAATAAAAATCTAGGACTGCTACTCTAATCTTCTTAGCCTTACAACTTTGCAAAACTCTCCTCTTCCTGATCTGTGGACTCTCACATTATAAAATAGTTTTTTCTATAAATAACATGTTTTGTTAGATTCTTCGTTTCCTGATATATTGGATTTTCAGTTTTTTTTACAAAATAATATTGTCTACAATAATATCTTTTCAATTTAATTAAAATTTGTCTGAAATTATTCAATCGATATTTTCATTACAAAATCCATTTTTTCCATTAAAAACTTCATTTAGTAAATTTCTGGTCAATAATCCACAAAGCAATTTTTATGGTGAGCTACCGACATAAAGAAAACAATGTGGTATTCCAAGTTCCCTTTGGTCGCAGTTACGACGATTTTTGCTCAAACTGACTAATTTGGTGACAATGTTTGTATTCCTTTCAGAAATCAACCAAACAGATTATGCTTATTCATTGGGTTGACACCCAAACTCTACTAACAGAAAGTGGTCACAGCTTTATCAATTGGTAGCAAAAAAATATGTGGTGTAAACCACAACTCCACGAAATCATAGTATAGAGAAAGAGAAGGAAATCACAGCTCATTGTGTATTCACGGCATTTTTGCTAGCCAATATTTAATGACTTCAAAGAGTGACAACATTAGTGGTGCGATTGGTTCCATTCAATAAACACAGGCTTTTGATTGAATTGAATTTGGTGCAAAATCAGTCATAAAATTTGGGAGTTGAGTATAACACCAGTGTCTAATAGATTAAATATAAAAATTAGTTTTAATTCTTTATTAAATTAGATAAATTTAATTAAATGGTTTCAATGATTGACTGTTCGGGGTTTCACACACACACACACATCTGCTCTCCACTTAACATATAATTTGAGTTCCATAATGTGAACTCATCACATTTGAGTCAAATCAGTCTGTTATGATATCACATGATCTGAGTTCAATTATTTGGAAATAGGTGCACATAAATCAAATTGGTCTCTTGTAATACCACATGATCTAACTAGGTTCCTAATCAATCATCATCATTTAACTACTATTGTAATGATCTTATTAGAGAAAAGATGTCATGTTGTGGAATATCTATCAACTGACAGTAAACTGAGGTAGTTATATATATTACACAGTTCATTAAAAAGTAATAGTAGTCGAAATAATTATCCAAAAGGATTATAGTAACATAAATAATAGTTAAATGACTATTTAGAACCACTCGTTGAACATATAGTGTAGTATAATGAAATATTAAAAAAAAGGTGGAGAAGTTTATATTAGCTGTCTTCAGTTCACAAATACTCCTTTAAGTGAAGCATGTATTCCTGTAACGCTTATGAAATATAATCCTCCTTCCTTCAATAAAAATCTTTAAACTTTTTCCTTGGTTAAAATTAAATTTCCTTTAATATATCCTTTTAATGTTTTATATTACGAAGTTGAAAATTTCGACTAAATCATCAATGTCTATCGAAACCCTTCAAGCACCGGCAGTTTCACCCTAGTATGTCCTTCAATCAATTGAAACTTCCCCTTTTCGATGTACGACTATTTGCGTACCTGTACATAAAAGCGACTGACTTGCGCCAACATTGCTTCGGCATGTGTTTATCTACACCAGTCAGACATCCATCATGAAAGTAAACCTATTTAACCACCATGTTTACTTTGCTGCCGCCATTATACGCTCCATCGTGTGCTCAATCGCGAACCAGTGGGTTCGATAACAGCGTCGAAGACTAATTTCTGTGTGAGGGACTCCGCTTGGCTACAACAGCAAATGCAAGCGGTAATGTTGCCGGTCAACAAATGTTAAATATTAAATGAAGCGTTGATGTTAATTTTCTGATTAATTACCACAATGTTTGTTATTATTTTCCAACCACTGTAGTAATTTTTGTTGTTGTTGTTATGTTATTGTAATTGCAATAACAACAACTGCAATTGAAGCTGCAACATTTCTACCCACTATGAATCGACCAAACATGATAGTGAAATTGTTGTGTACATTTGAAAGCGGCGCACATGTACAGATATAAAATTAAATGTGTTTGCCTACTTTTAGGCGCTCAGACACACCTAACCTAATTATATGCAAACACTGCCAATAATGTTGACCAATTATAGGATTTGCTCATGCATTTTAGATAAAGTGCAATTGCTGTAAGCGATTTCTGTAATGGATGCAAATAATAGACTAGAATAAAATTTTAATTATTCCGCACAGTTTGAATTGGTAAGGAAGGACATCGATTGTCATAGTTTTGGAGTTTTCACACACACATACACACATTTTTATTCAACTCTATGCTTTCAAATCACTGCATTCAGATGAAATCCTTTTTCTCAACCACTGACATGACAACACTTAGCAATTTTGAGAAGGGTTGTCACTTGTCGCGTCGCTTCCTAACGTTTTCTCTATTGTAGGATTGAACCCTTAACGATTTAAAATTTTTTGAAAAGTTGATTTGTTTCGCATTCAGATTTCTGAATCCTCAATGTTGTTAACATAATTGTATTGTAATAATGCTTGAGTGAGTTTTGTGCTGTTAAGCTGTCTTACAAGGGCTTTCTGCTTTGTTGGGAGTGCCAAAGAAAAAGGGTTTATCAGGCTCTATTTTAGCTACAATTGCTTTGACTACTTTTTACGGGTCTCGCTTGAAGCTACTCAATTTTGGCATTTCAAAATCGTTTTGTCGTGTAGTTAATTTGTTAACAAGAAAAGTTTATTACTTTAATTCCTTAGCTTAAAGGTATGGAATCGAAACGCTGGGTTCAGTTAAATGGTTCAAAAATTACTTAAGTGGATTAGGTGTATTTTTTCCATTTGCTGTAATTATAACGATGGTCATTTTAATGGAATTTCATGAATGTGTATAAAAGGGTCAGCATTATACAAAAAATATTATAAAATTTTGTAATTATGTGTGTTTCGGGTGTTTAAGTACAAACATGTTCCCACCATTGTAAATCATACTTGGTATAATCAGCCGAATATCACACTATACGCAGAAATGTTTTTGAAATCTAATATTATTACAAGTATTATTCTGTAATAGTTCTGTATATTAACATTTATATATGCATATGTACACATATATACAAGCTATATATAATAGACTAGATTTTCTATCAATTATGTCAAATATTTCTGATATATTCTGATGTACACATATATATGAGCTATATACAACACACTGGATTTTCTATCAAAATATTACACAAGCAGAGAATTAATCTGCCAAATAAAACACGAATAAATAAAAATCGTATATTATAGAGGTTAAAAATAATTCCGTAGAATTAATAAGAATATATGTCATTAATATTATATAATGTGTCTTACTTGAGACATTAATGTAATACTTATGGATACATAATTCTGACATTGGGAAATAATCAGCTAAAGATGTTATGTTGTGGTCTATTTCATTTTATTGTTCTCAAATTATCGTAAAATTATTTAGTTATAGGGCTAAATAAGTTTTTGAAGGTAGCAGCACTTTCGTTGCTTCGGAGTTCGGGTGGGACTAAAAACGAAATATATATGATATGTCACATCTCTCAACATCTTCTGCTACTGTGTGAAGATCACATTGAAGTCTCTTACTATGTTTCAACTGAAACTAAGCAACATTTTTCATTATTCGAAGAACTTCTGACTGAAAACATTGAAACATAGTAATAATAGATTTAGAGGCTGAGCCCCATAATTGAATACCATAGATCTATATGAGTCTCAGAATTTTTTTAGAAACGAGAAGTTTGTTGTGTGGGAAGACCCTGAAAAATCAACTTATCGTTATATAATTGGATACATTTCAGATGTAAAAATCACGATGAAATGTATAATTAGGAATTAACCAATAGGCATTTTTTATTATTCGAATAACTTTTGACTGAAAACGTTGAATTAGCGCAATATTAGATTTACCGCTGGAGCCACATAATAAAAAACTATTGTAAGTAAAGTTTGGAATATCTACCTATCATAACATAATAGAATAGTTTTCAGTCAAGGCTACTTCAAGCTAATTGCAAGACGATTTCACTAATTATGTTGAATCAAATGTGAACAAAATTCACAAAAACTGTGTAGTTACACAAAAACAAGTTCAATAAGAGTTACTAAATTACGTTTGTTTTTGAACAATTTGTTTATGTTTTCCTAACGAAAATTGCCTAATATTGCGCAAGATTAGCATGAAAAGCAATCGTTGACCTCATACACACCAATGACGGAAGCAGAGCAAATTAAAATGGAATTGTGATTGCTGCATCATAGCAATCAATTCGGCATAGGATGTTGGTCACTAGATACTAGATACTATGTTCTACTACGCAGGCATACTACGTAATTGTGCCCACATGTGCAATAACATGTGAAAATGTTTTTCCAATTAATTCAATGATTTTGATTGAAATTTTGTAGCTGCTTTTTTTCCTTTTTGTTGTTATTGTTGTCCTTTTTACTTTGTGTAAAATATTTACGATATCCTTGTTGTTGGCCCATTTTGTGATTGATTTCAGTAATGTTGCCTCCAATTCAATTACGTCTGTTAATAGCTATTAGGATGATACGCATAATGCAGTGCATAATAATGACTTAAATATGGATAAATAAATATCTTAAGTGACCTTCTTAACATGATGGATTGTTTGATTAATTGATTAGCAGAAGTATTGATAAATTGAACTGTCACTTCAATTAAATATTTAATTCATTTCATTAATTTTTTTATTTTTAATTTTAGCTCAAGATCTTAATGACATGGATCAGGATGATATGTGTGATGATGGCATGAGCAGTGATATCGATGATAGAGCCAGTGAAACAGACTCAAAGAAAGGTGGTAGTCGTAATGGTGATGGAAAATCTCAAAGTGGTGGTGGTGGTGGTGGTTCAAAACCCAGAAGAGCACGTACAGCATTTACCTATGAACAATTGGTATCGTTGGAAAATAAGTTTAAGACAACGCGCTATTTAAGCGTCTGCGAACGTTTGAATTTAGCACTAAGCTTAAGTCTAACAGAAACACAGGTAAGATATATTTAGGAATATATATATCAAATGGTACAATCTCTAATAAATATGTAAAATATCTGTACTGTTAATGGTTTTAATGAAACTAAATTGATAATGTCATGAAGACAATTCACTACTAGTCCGGTTGTGACTGATTGCAAGATCTTCAGCAATTGGCATGTCTCAAAAATTTTTAGCACAACACATATGTCTTAAAGTATATAAAGTTCACTTTAGAGAGAAGATAATTAACTATTGTTTGATACTATATTTTTTTTATTATGAATTGCGTATGCTTTCTGTTCAAGATTTCTAAATGGATAGGCGACGAAATGCTCTAGAAACTTCGCGAACAGATATATTTTTATCAAAGTGATTTTCCACAATTTGGAAGCGTTGTTCTAGCGTTAAACGATTCAAGAAGAATTGCCAAACCTTACTGAAAAAATGTCAACACAATTTGACACTATCAGGCATCAAACCATAGTTATCGATATCAATAGTTATCGATATAAATAGATATCATGCATCTAAAAAACACGCTGTAAATAATATAAATAAAACCTTAATAAACCATAAACTGTAGTTCAGTCAATTCAGGGCCACAAACTAATTAATTCCGTAAATTTTAAAAAATAAATATATATACATATATATATTCAGTAAAATCTAAACTGTACAAAGAATTCAATAAATCAGCCTGATAGTCTTAGGTCTTGAATTATTTTTTTCTAATCTAGTATTTCTATTACTATATTCTCATATATATATGAATATATTTTCTCTACATTGAACTGAAAGGAAAAACTTTATTTATTTTTAGGTAAAAATTTGGTTCCAAAATCGTCGCACAAAATGGAAGAAACAAAATCCAGGCATGGATGTGAATAGTCCTACGATACCACCACCAACCGGTGGCTCTTTTGGACCAGGTGCTTATGCCAGCAGTTTACTTTATTCACATGCTGTTCCCTATCCACCATATGGACCCTACTTTCATCCGCTTGGCGCGCATCATCTGAGTCATTCTCATTCATAAAATTGCAAAATGCAACATAAATTGTTGCAACTCATGGAAATGCGTAAATAGCGTAATTCAGCCAAGATAACTGAAGCCAAAGACGAAATTTTTTTCATAATTCTAAGAAAATTCTATGTGATGATAACGTTAGACCGGGCCAGTGCAAAGTTAGGATAAATAATAATTACTACTTACAGTGCTCGAGTAAAAATTACTCTCTTTTAGTGCTAAAAGACTATTTATTGTTTTTTTTTCATTTTGTTGTTTTGTGAATTTGTCAATTATTGTAAAAAGTTATTCATAAAAATAAAAATTCTGCTTTAATTATTTGCCATATAAAAAAATAAATAAAATAATTTCTGTATTGTAAATAAACTTTAAAAATTCTGTAATAATGTTTGCAGAGTGCATATCCTATTACTTTTAAATTATTTCTTGTACGTAGTTATGAATAGTCTTAAGACATTAAAACAATTAATTGCTAATAGTATTAGAATATTATGTACTTATTGTTACTAAGTCAAAGTCAAAATCAAAAGGATACAAATAAAATTAATTATAATTATAAAAAATTATGCATTTTTATTAATAATAATTCGATATTATAAGGTTATTAAATAGGTTGTAGATAACACATGATAATTTTACGGACTGTATCGAATCGTTGTGCAGTTGATGCACTTTGGTAAAATATCATTTCGGAACCAATTCATTCATTTTATAGTCATTATAGGAAATATTTAATTGGATGGTGGTTGATTGGTCATATCCTGGTCATATCCAGCGCGAACTTGGACCCCACATAGTACGAAATCTTGTAAAAGATCTTGAGTAGCGTGGGAGAGAACTGCCCTTACTCAAACTGGGAAAATGTTTATCGAACTGTGACTAAAGGCATACAATAGATCAAACTGGTTATCATTTGCAGAATTCTTAAGGTCTATCAAAAGGAAAAATGGATGAAACATTTATAATAATTTCACTGAAATTAGAATTGGGTTGATTCCAATTACATATTTCAAATATTTATTATAAAGTGATGTCATCATCTCTACACAAATTGTAAAGATTTATTATTTCATTGATGCGGGAGAGTTATGTATTCTCTCGTGACAACAGAATATTAACCTGAAAATGTGACAGATTTTATTTTTATATGAGATTTGGGTATTATATAAGAGCAAGCGCATAAAGTTTTGGAAGAATATAGTACCAAAAACAATCTTAATTTTTTTTTCGCAATCTAACATTTCTTCTCGACACATTTCATATAACTGTTCTTCCACGAACGAAGTAGAATTAAGCTTATACTCACATAGTCCATATATTAGATACATTCCAACCAACTAGCGCAAGTAAGCTGATGTTAAAAGACTGTTTAATTTTTATTTTACCTGCAACTAGCATAATCCGAGGGCGTACTGTTTACTATTGTAAATGCTATATGCTATAAATATTTGCTATAATATATATATGCTATATATTATCTGTAAAAATAAAAACAGAGTACGAAATCAATAGACTACAAATTTTACTTCACTTTCCATAAAATTGTTGATAAAAACAACTATCACATTCGAAGTAAAGAAGACCATCTTCGAAATCCTAACATTACAGTCAATGATGCCCTGAATAAAGTCATGAACACCAGTTTTTTTTTCATATGTTGCTGATATATTGTGATATTGTGATACATATTATATTATTACCAAAAAAACTGTTTAACGAATAACTTAAAATTATTTGTTCAATTTATGTTTTTTTTTTTTAATTTGAAAGCCTTCATCTCTAAAGTACTTCTTGTATTTATGTTTTGAAATATTTAAATTAAAAAAACTTTGAATTTTGTATTTTTTACATTCATAAAAGAAAATAATAAATATACGGAAAACATTTCATTAGATTTTTTCTAAAATTCAGAACAAATTGTATTAAACAGTTCATGGCTCTAAGAGGCCATTACTTCCATTACCGATATATTTACCATTAATATATCATTAATGATAATACTACATAAGGTAATAAATAATAATACTATTTAGAATTATTTGATAATATAATAAAACAAACTACTATAAAAACTTCCTTTTTCTATCTATATTTCTGTAATATTCATCTATATACATCTTTAAATAGAACAAAAGTAGTGCATTGTTGGCCAAAATAATTTATTTAAAACAATTTTAGAGATCATTCATGCCATTTAAATGCAACCCTGTGTGTTTAATGTAGGAATAGCAGTTCATATATTCATTTTCAGAATTCTATTCATACATGTAAGCTATTATGATGATCACTGTGACCGAAAAGTTTCCGGAAGTTTTAAATAAAACGCAAAATTCTTAATCTTCATCAATATTTATTTTATCTCCTTCAAAATATGCTCCATTAGAAGCGATACACAAATGCCAACGTTTCTTCCAATCATCAAAACATTTTTTATAGGCGCTTTCCGGTATGGCTTTGAGTTCCCTCTGCGAATTCTGTTTTACGTCTTCTATGGATTCAAAACGCGTTCCTCTGAGTGGTAATTTGAGGTTGGGAAACAGGAAAAAGTCACACGGTGCAAGATCAGGTGAATACGGTGGCTGTTCGATGGTATTTATTGAATGTTTGGCCTTAAAATCGTTGATAATGTTGAACAAATTGAGGTGAATCGGAACAAGCCGGGCGTTGACACGTCGCATACACAAATTGTCCACCAAAATCAAACGAGCCATCTCACGACCGATGCCTAGCTCTCGTGCTATCTCTCTAACACTCACATGAGGATTTTTGAACACGATTTCCTTTGCCTTTTCAATGTTTTCGTCGGTGGTAGAGGTCGAAGGTCGTCCAGAACGCGGCATGTCTTCGACGGTCGTACGACAGTCCTGAAAGGCTTTGTACCACTCATAAACTTGAGTTTTCGATAAAACTGATTCCCCATAAGCCTTTTGTAGCATTCGCAACGATTCTGCACACGAAATTTCGTTCGAAAAACAAAATTTGATGCAAACTCTTTGTTCAATATTTTTTTCCATTGTTTTTTTCGCAACGCACTACTGAGGTGAACTGGTTTCAACAGCTGCCGTAAACGAACTGTCTGACAGATCGCGCTCATTTTTGGCATAGTAATTAAGGACAGTGCTGCCAAACTACATAAACTTAAAATATCGAAAAATATACAGCGCGCGAATTTTAAATGAGAATTTCCGAAAGCTTTTCGGTCACAATGTATATGACTGAACAAAAAAAAAATCATTATATGGTATATTAACGTTTTTTTAATATAGAAATTTTTAGAATAATTTTATTTAATAATTGTTAATTAAAAAAATTATTTGAGACTTATTTACACTATCGAACTTTGGACTTGAAAAACAAGTAATCATGTACAGAAATGTATATAGCTACATTAAAATTGCTTATAAAATGGTTTAGTACTGTACATATTGTACACTTATATATTATGAGCAAAACCATTTTTTATAAGGCAGTCGTAGAAAATAATGAAAATAATTATTATAAAAATAATAATGAGAAAAAATAATTAATTATAACAGAAGTAAAATATATGTAGAAAGTACGATGGTAACTTAGTTCACCAATGGGCAGTTCTCTCGTGTTAATAAAACTTAGTCGAGTCGATCAAAAGGTATTCTCTATAAGATATTACTTAAAAGTTGGTAGACATTAGGTTAACTTTATTATTTTTCAAATAAAATAAAGTTCGTTTTTTAAATGGGAATCACGAAGAGAATTATATTTGTATTTAGAAAAATCGATTGACATATCAAATTCTGACCATATAAGTGAATTTGGATTTCCTTTATAACAATTTTACTATATGTCAACGTTTGGCCAATCTTAATTTCTGTAAAAATAAATTGATTTTAGGGACATCTTAGCATAGATAATTAAAAATTAAGCGATGTAACCTGGGAGACTATTAAACAATAAATCAGGCTATTAGCTGTGATATATGGTTTAATAAAACTAGATTTGCTTATTTTCTTTATTATCATGATTTGAATGAAACGTAAGTTAATTCATATTACTATATAATCTCCCTTATTTCCTTGTCTTGCTGTCTTACAAAACGCTGGAAAACAGTATAAGTAGTCAATTCCGCCAAAACTTTTGCAATAATTTAATTAATTAATGAAATTTTATTATAAAACCAAATATCTTAAACAATACTGAGATCTGAGAATGTTGTTGGTTTTATTTAATTATAAATTTTATTTAAATTTATTAACAAGCTCAATGTTTCAGTATTCATCGATGGTCATTTTCATCTTGAAATATGATTTCGTTTAATTATACAACTTAACTAGTATGCTTTCTGATTAATATTTTTATTTGATAAACAAATTATCGATTATTGGCAATCTCTATTAGTATAACGTTTGATCAATTAATTGCATATAAATATCTCCATAAGTCTAACTTTACGACAACATATTACTATTTTTATAATATTTTTGTGTGTATATATCATTATTTATGTATAAATGAAACTATAATAGAAACATATTCACACTTTTGATAAGGATTTCATGGCAAATAATACGTAAGTGTGCAAATTGCATGACAACAAAACCAAGTCAAGTGTAAAATTTTAAATTTGGTCCTCATTTTGACAACAAAAACATTCAATTATGTGAAAACGAACGGAATTTCTTAATCGGATTTATGCCACGCCGCATTCACAGCCACATTCGACAAATACACCATGAATAAACGATAAAATTCTTCCTTTTGCTGTTTACTTTTTGCTCACACTTTTTCACACAACTTAAGCGAATTTATTTTATATTTTAATGTAAAATATACAATGCCAATAAAGAGCTCGGGAACACATACATGCACGTCAGAGACGAGAGTGCAGATACTGTCACCCCATCCGAACCAACCCATTGACGATTGTGTCGCATGCCACTGACAGTTGCCACTGACACAATTGCCAATATGACAAAACACTGCGACAGATACGGATGATGCACACAAAACGTTGATGAAAACGTTGAGTGACGACGCAATTGAATTTGAATCTGATTTCAAAATACCAAATCCCGAAATCCTCGTATCCATTTCTGAAACTCATATAGCGAACACTGGTGCTGGGTTTTTGTTTTTGTGCGTGAGGCGTTGAGTAAGTAACTGCGATGTTATCAACGCACTCAACCAACGAAATCCAAAGCGAAATAAATAAAAAAAGTCACCGACGGAGGAAAAAAAATCGAAAATCTCTTACATTCACAATTTGTGGCATCAGTGGCGCATCCTCATCATTATTCTCACCAATCTCACCTCACATCCACATAATGTGCACGCATACCGGAGTAGATGCTTTAACCGAATGCAGGGGCTCATCACGGCTTCAGCATTCGTCATCATTCCTCGAAAATTGAATTTTCTGGTTGTGGAATTTATTTGCATATTAAAATAAATAATGTATTATATGGAAACATGTATGTGTGTATCTATGTGTTAAATATATGCATGTATAAGTAAAATTACACAAACTCACTTGCCATCATTCGCTCACCGAGTGCTGCATCCAAAGCAGTGCTTATGCAGCCATTTTAATAATTTATTAAAAATGTACTTTAACATTTGTTTTAATCTTTGCTTAAGTACTTTGCAATTAGTTGCTTCAATCCTTTCTGATGGACTTTTGTCCATGAGCTCACATATATGACTGAGTAGATGTACGTATAATGACTCTCAGAGCTATGGATAGATTTATATAAGGTATAAATATATATTTAAATATACACTCTTTACGAATAATAGAATAAAGTATTAAGTAATTTAAGTATCAAGTTCTTTGAAACAGCACTTAGTTAAGAGCTTACAAAAAAGATCTTTTTAAACAATTGTCATATATTGAAAACTATCTTTTTTTGTGCTGTTGAAAAACATGAAAAATTACCAAACTGAAATTAATCAAAAATTAACAAACTGAAATAAATAAGTAAGAACTATTTCGGAAAATTTGTTATGCAGTTTTTTCACTCTTCAACCACTATATCAGCTTTTAATGGTGCGATTAAATTAAGTTATTAGAGATAACTCGTTGGTTCAGAAGTTGAAGCTTCGGATGTCGCATTACGACTGTGCCTTTCTCATAAGTTTCTTCGCTCTCCTTCGCAATGCTCTGATTAATGAATTGTTTCAGCGTTGACTTTAGTTAGTACCAGATCAAAATATGAAATAAACAGGATACCGGCCCCCACTGAGCAGGTCACCGCGATAATAATTGATCTTTTTAGATCTCTTGATCCGCTAGATCCAAATATACATAAACTCAATTAATAGTTCACATTCTTGACAAAGTTTCATTAGAGGAAGAATTGTTGACTAAAAAACATAAAAAAAAAATTTTTTTTGGAGCTTGAATCGACGGCAGCGAAAGTACAAGGTATTGTCTGAAACTTCGACAGTGCTATGCAGTATTAAAAAAACCACGCCTTATTAAAAGGACGTTGTTCACGCACTAGATGTTTAAGATTTATTCCTTCAAGATGGTTCTTCAGATCTGGCCTACAGGCGGTATCTCATCCCTGGAAGTACAATGGGATATTATTTGTGCTTATGTGTAGTTTGGTGCACAAGGCTATTACTCCAATTTAACCTAACCTAGACAGTATTAAGAGACAAGAACAGAATCATGTCAAAGAGTTTTTAAATATCTGATTATAATTTATCCTTTAGACCGCACTGTCTCTATCGATGTCGAACCACAATTCGTCAAATTCTGTCTAAGCAGTTATAAAAGAGTTGGTAGATATTGTTAAAAAGGATAAGGTTGTTTTAACAATTCCTTCAATCCACATAAATCAGCTTAACCGGATAAAGTGATAACAAATATACTGTAGCACAGTCTTGAGAATGTGATCATCAATCAATAGTTTAAAGCATTTCGAGAGGCTCAATCTGTGTATATGTACTTTAAGCGTGACGAGAAGTAAAGGTGATTTTATTTCAGTAAGCAGGATAACTAGAGCACTCTATTTATAAATATTACAGGCTAATTACTCTCCTCCAATGTACTCATACAAAACCGGAGACACTAATCAAATTGCACTTTGAAATGGAATTCAGTAGCTACACAATAGACATCTAACAACACTTATACTGTAAATATGTGTTCGGTGAAGGATGTACTTCATTTAGTTGGCAACACTAAGATGTTGAATGATCTAAAGGAGTACACTTTAGTGGACTTTTTGAGGAGAGCTTCTTTAAAAGTAAGACGCTTAGTGTATAATAGGATTCATAGCACAATGCTTGAAAGCACATCCATAATCTACACTATAAGAACATAATGTGCAAGAGCCATACCAGTGATAGAGTGGTGCTATCACTTCCTGAAGAATTTTTAAATTCTGCAAGGCAAAAAGAATAATGGTTTCTGTTTACGAAGAGATTGTGACTGGTGCAAGTCTAATCTAGACCCGGCTACAGACCATATGATATCAATCCTGGATATCAATTCTAGAACTCCTTGTCTTCGCCCAGTCAGGAAAACCTGTGTCGAAATTTAGTTATGAAGTCACTATCTAAAAACAGGAACGGGTATCTTATACATCTTAGTTATATACCAGACGGCAAAGAACGAAAATTGGTCCAGAAGATATTAACAACTATAATAATATGCCACACCACGTCATATCCAGATTTCTTTTTGTTGGGTTTTTGGATGTAGAAATGTTGCAGTGAGTGAGGTAAAAAACGAAATAGGATACGGTGACAAATGATTTGTGTACTAGTTGTGAATACTATGAAGCGCTAGTACCTGGAACTATGAAGCTTCCCGAGAAGAGTTGCAGAAGAGTTGATCAAGAGTTGCAGCGATAAAAAAGAAATAGAATCCATCAATCAGTTTTCATGTCTTAGTTCAGTACTAGTAACGAAGCGATTTCAATGCCTTAGGGGTGAAAGCAGAAATAACATAATTGAAAAGAACCTATGGCTTAACAAGTATAATATATAGAGATAACAACATGTAACTTTCCTCTACTGAGTAATTTTAATACCGTCACTATAAGCAATAGCAGTCTCCGAGTGTTACTTTTGATAGTTGTATCAGTATGTGTTCTATCAACTTTACTTATAACGGTTAATATATGAACTTCACCAAAAATAAATACGTAAAGAATATTTTCGAATACTTTGCAGCTCACATAAATACTGAAGTCATTACTTAAGTATTCAAATAATTAAGTAAAATTGGTTTCAGTTTTTATGCTAAGCTCTAATCCCAAATCCAAGACAATTGTCCTCCAATTTATGTCAAATAAAAACCGACTTCTGTACTTCTCTCACATCATCGCACTTCTCCCACACCATAGCACTTCGCAATAAAGTCTGTAGTAAATCCGTCGCCGCCTCTTCCCCGTACTTCTGAATGAATTAAGTACACAGTTCAGCAGACAGACAATTAAGTTGTTTATGCTTTGTTGTTGTTGTTCACGCTGATTTCAGTACCGCTTGTTTTTTTTTCTTTTTTTTTTTTTGATGGAGTGCTTCTTTTAGAACCTTTTTTTCGCCTGAATTGTTGCAGATTACGCATACATATCCTCCTGCAGTATCCTGCAATGTACTGCGTGTTGTTCTGATAGTGTGAGGTACATATCATCTGCACCATTGACTTCCGTACAGAGGCATTCGCGGGGTGCGTTGATTGTTCGGCACTTCTGGTGTTAGTACTCCGCATATATTTTATTTTATGTTTTTATTAAGTTTCCTCGTTATCGGGCGGATTTATCAAAAGTTATTGTGTTTGTTTAATTGAATTCAGATTGCCTAAGCTGCATGCGACAAATTTTTTTCTCCAAATTTTTTTCTGACTGCGCTTCTCCATTGAACAGATAATTCAAAGTTAAATCTGTTGTTTTATTGAGACAGACGATAATGAGGATATTTAAATTTATTTCGCAATCATTTAGCAAAAGTTTGATTGAAATAATCAATTTGCAAAAGTTTTCTGACTGACTGAAAATTTTTGACAACTTCTCGAGACGTTAAAGTTGGACTTTTAATTGATTACATTTATTTTGGACTTCCTCTTAAAATAAAAAGTTGTCATATTCTATTTTTTTCTATAAAATTCCATTTTCAATTTTTTAATATCCAATATATTAGACGCACATTTTTAGATGGTAAACATTTTTTAAATTTAAAATAAGTATTCTGGTCTTCTAGGTGGGAAAAAGAGCTTTAAGTTAAACAAAGTCTTACCAAAACGCATTAATATAAAAAACATGTGTGTGTGATTTTTATGTAATTAGTGTTTTACAATAATAACGATGTACAATTTAAAAACTTTCTAATCACACTTATATGCAATAAAGATTTCAGCATATCGACATGCAGCTAGGAGCAATCTATCTAACAAAACTAACGACAAAAATAGTAACTTTCTATTCCAATATTGAAATCATGGAAAAAGCATTTATTCTCAAAACACACATACTAAAACCTTCCCATATATAGAAAATATGTACAACTGTAACAAAAATGCATAATGTGGCAATGTCTAAGTTGATTTCCTTAATTCAAAGCTAAGGGGGCATGGCCTTAAACTTTTTAACTTAACTCCACAATATACAATGAAATTTGCCATAAAACACATTAAAAAGAATACAAGAGATGTCAAGAGAGGCTGTATTTTGCTTAAAATTGTTTCTCTTTCTTAGTTTCTACAGAACATTGACAAAATTGATTATAAAGAAATAACTTATAAGAGTATAGCAAGAGTCTACAGTTTCTCAGAACAGAATATTTTATTCCTTCCGATGTCTTAAGCATCGTTCTCTAATTTCCAAAAAAAAGACAATGAGGTTCTTATATTCTTAAGCAGAGTGAACATTAAAAAGAATTTCCTCCAAAAATTAGTGAAAACTAGAATTCCATTCGAGCAAAATTAGATGAAAAAATAATATCAATATGATACCAATAAAACTTCCACATAGATGAGTCAATATATTAAAATTTAAGGGGAATCTTTTCAAATTAACATTCATATACTTCTGTAAAGATAACAGATTAGTCCAACTGACAAAATTATTTTACGCGAAATTATGTTATAGAATAAATCAACCAAGATTCTTTGTTTTTTGGGTATAAAACTGTAGAAAGTGTCTCAAAAGATATTCCACATAAAGATATGCTATAAATAAGATAAGATAAAATAGCATGGCCAATGCAAGCTCAGTGAGGACACCTATACTTTAAACTTACAAAATGACTAAAAGTATTGCGATATAAGACAGCATTGTGATACAAGATAGGTGGTCACCACATTACCGCAGTGGGTGCCATCACAAATTCGATGTTTCGAACTTATCTCGAAGAAATGGTCTATACAGAGCACTTTGTCAGTTGTTGCCCAGCGAATACCAGATTGATGTCTTAAACATACAAAATGTTTATGTTCTCTCATTATCCAATCTTTTTAGATTCATTAGAAAACTTACACGTTCGAGTTAGAGTAGCCTATTTTTCTATTTCTAAATTTCAGTTACTTTTGATTTCTTCCACTCTCTGGTTTAGGCACGTTTCAACATAAATATAAAAAAATATGAGATGGTGATATGTTGTACTATTATTAATACTATATTATTAGTATCCGATATTAAGTTTTTAATCTAACTGTAGATATCATATATTTACTCAGTAAATCAGCTATCACTTTTGTTCGCTCAATATTACTCTAATTCATTTGAATAGTTATTTCACTATCAATCATTATTCTAATATTGAATTAGTAATACTACTTCCAGAAAGTTTCAGATGAAACTTCGACTGAAATTGGAGAAAGCAAAAAATCGCAAATCATATAATTTATCTGCAAAATCATTTAACTCTTCATAAATATTTAATGTGTTATGCCCACACATATGAGTTTAACATCTGTGACAGTTTTACGTTAAGCCCAATAATATTGGCATATATGACAAATCGTATTAACAGTATTAATGACAATTAAAATTTAATTTTACAACATGAAAATAAAAAACAAATAAAAGTAAGTTAAACTCAAAACACCCCCACTTCAGATAAACAAATTATTCCACTCATATGTTACGCATAAAAGTACAAATAAATTATAGCCAAAATAAAAGTTGACATAAACAAGGTCCCAGGAGTCCTTTTCGGCTCGTGTGTCAGAATAACGAATTTCTACAAGAACAAGAGCAACAAATAACCTCCCCATTCCCGTCGCATACTTAAATGTCGGCGGCTTTATGACAGATTTCCCAGCTCGATTTACGAAATCAGTAAAAAACGCTACGAAGGAGTAAGTATTTGAATTTGTATTTGATGAAGCGTTGCTTTGTAGTTGCCAACGAATTGCGAGCAATCATTGCAGTTTAATTTCACTACAGTTTAACTACGCGAATGGTATGCAGCGTAAACGCAAGCTAAGATGTCTTTCGGGACAAGAAGCGTAGACCCCATGCACATGTGTTTATCTTAAAGTTTGGGGTGAATGACGTTCCTTTCCTTACTTACACTTGTCCTTGCAGTTTCACAAGTCTCGCTGGCGCTACTCAACTATTTAACCTCTTTTTACGCTATTATATCCTTACGTGTCCTTAGAAGAAGAAAAAGCGATTGAATTGCGTTTTGATGATTGTGAATGTGACTTTAATACCATTTTTCAACTTGACACTTATGCAGGGGTTTCTTTTTCGCCACCACAGGCACGTGTCCTTGCAGAAAGCATAACTTACTTCCTTTTGTCCGTGAGTGATAAAGAATACGCAACTCTTCTCTTAGGGGTGCTGCTTCTGTATGCCCTCTCTATAACGAATGATGACACTGATCGTAATGGTGACATCTGTGGATTAAATTACAATTTGTGTTCATGTAATATTGAAACAGTACCAGAAAAATGTACGTTCGTGAACTCGCAAGGATTGTGTAGTACATAAATTTTGTCATATATGCTTTTGTGTGTCCTTTTGGATGTTATTAACAAATATCTTACTGGTGTTTTACAGCTATTAATATTTTAAATTGCACGCAATAAAATTGTAAATAAAGGTTTTTTAATGCACATATAGATTTTTATTTTGTATCTAAAAAATGCTCTCTGATATGTTTATGGTCGATTAGGACTCGTGGATTTTATAAATTGCAATCCAAGAATAATGATACTAGTCTTTTCTTGAATGGATACGAATTTTATGTGCTGCATATGTGACCATCAAAGGACTTTGATTTGCTACTTGCTACTAAAGATGGAGTTGTGACTCGGAAAGAAGAATAAATAAATATCATATGTAAGTCTGTCATTTTATTTTAATGTTTAGAGGTTTATGTTACGATATTGTACTAATAATGTTGTTGTGACTAAAATACATTTTGATTTTTTTGATATTTGAAAACTTGGCTTAAGATTCTTAATGACGTTATGCTGTGTTGAGACTTTTATACTTAACTCGATAAATATACAGTAAATATAGCACATGTATTTTATAGAAACTCCATATAAAGTCCATATAAATGTATGCTAAAGAGATTTGATAAATCCAAGTATAAATATTTCCGACGGAGATGATTGCCATTAGAAAAGCTATAGCTGTGTGAAAGTACATGATCTATTTTATAGAAGTATATACATACTATGAGAAGATACTGCACTTTGATTTTAGCCACAAGGTCGAGAAGCTATACATACAATCAGTCCTGTCTTTAAAGCTCTAGCTCTGCGCTTGTTCCGTTATAGGATAACATATTGCACCAATAGGCCTAAGGAGAACCTAACCTAATCACCAGTACAACCTAACCTACGTATAAAAATATCATGATATTATTAATTTAGCCTGGAAACACTTTCGCGCAGTGTGAGAAGAAGGTTTAAAAGACCTAAAAATGCTATAAATAACAAGAAAATAGGATGCGGGAATGTATGTACAAATATGTGTTTTCAGCAAGTCAAAACTGTACTACGGAGCAAAGTTGTGGGTAGGACACACACAAGACTTGTTTACTGATTTATTGGTAAAAATTATTATGGTTTTATTAAATATAGAAGTAGTTTGCATAAGTAAAATCTGAACTTTATTTTTTTCTAAGAACTTAACAATGTAATCCATTTTCCTTACTTGCTAGCTGAATAAGTTAAATAGAAAAAGTTAAGTTACATATGCCAGAGACTTACTTTTTAGAGTATCCTAACCAGGAACTAGACATTTTCTTCACAATTATCTAAGGCTTTATTAAAGGAATGAAATAGTTTTTAAGGTCAACTGAATTCACAAATAACCTTAAGTAGATCTCATAGATCATAGTAATTATTTAGGCTAAACTAATAATCCAAGTAGTTGTAATCTTTTATCATAGGTATAAACGCAAGATAATAGTATTTAAACTGTATTAATAACTTTGCATAAGTTTAATAAGTTTAAATTAATTACGTTAATTTAATAAAATGAAGTAAACATTCCCAAAAGTAATAATATGAAGAACAATTAGTAAGAACAACTTTCTGGAAAAATAATTGTCCTAATGCTATAGAAATAGGTATTCTTTATTTTACCTTGATGAAGATGATATTCTTATATTCAAATTTCCAGATCTTTTTTATTTTGAATAAAACTAACTAAAACTGTATAACTTATATTCCGACAATTAATAAGTTGAGTTTTGTTTTCTGCACAACTAATAGCAATCATTTTTATGACCTGGTATGGTACTCCAGATAATACTCCTTAACATCAAGTTGACGACTACCTCAACTCCATCTGAAATAACAATTGAAAACTACGTTTTGCTAAGGAAAGAACAGTGTCTTTTCAGATCAGATAAGAGTGTATTATAAGAAGTTTTAGACAAGACAGTCATAATTGACAGATGCTTTCACTTATAGTTTGGATTCAGTACTAAAACATACTTTTGTAAAAATGTGAAATACTATTATAGAAAAATGTTTAAGTTAATGCTTTTAATGATACCATGACAAACTCTTCAAACTTAGTAAAGACTTTAAGGCCAATAGCAAAAATATTATTTTTAGTTATACTTCAAAGTATATGAATAGAAGCATAACGAATAGTTAACCATTCCCATTTGTAAAGTCTTTATACAGTTACACTAAAGAAATTTAAAAATAAAATTAATAAATTATTTTAGAGCTAAAATCCCTAACCTTAGCTCACTCAAATTAGATTTCAGTGATCTAGGGTGTACCATTGCAAAGCAGAGTTGAATTGTGGGAAGTGGTGAAGAAATTCTTGGCATCAAAACTAGAAATATGCTAATACTTTTAGTTTGACTCATTATGTCCCCAGATATTGAAGAAGAAGCTTTTGGTACTAACACTAGACATGCCATTATGCCGAGCACTTAAATCACTATTTTTCAAGTACTTATTGACACCAATGAGGTCTGCACTTCTTTCACTTTTTCGAAGATAAAAAAGATGTTTGCATTTCTGTCTACTTCCGAGACTCGAATAGCCAAAAATCCATGGCCCACCAGACAGTTTCCTTCGGTGCGTTTTTTTTATATAAAAACTCTTATTTAAATATTTTTGAATAATTATCCTGAATATCACAACTTCTAGTCTACTTTTTCCATCAGCGCTTAACGCAAGTAAGAAACTGAACCTGTCAAACTAAATTGACTCTGATATCCATAACAAATTCATCACAAATGAACGTGTGTACATGTTTAAAAGGTTAAAAAAACTGCAAAACTGCTATACACCCAACAAAGTGGGCGAAAAAAGTGTATCCTTGCATAACGACTTTTCATAATTTGCAGTTAATTTCCCGCAAGCGGAACGAAATGAGGCGCTAAACGCATGCATCAAAACGATTTATTTGGTGAGAAAACATTTACGCACAAATGTGGAATCATTTCGAACCATGAAGTTTGAATTAATGAAATTCCAAAAGCATTAAACTGTTAGCCGAAGAATTATCCTTATGTAACCAGTTGAATGCGGACTCCAGGCGGCTGCAATTTGATGTGCTCCGGAGGAAGGCAGCTGTGGCCGCAAATAGCGCACGCGTTCGGTCACGTGCGTCAATTACGCGGTTAACTGCAATCAAATTGAGTTGTTTATACAGCGAGAATGGGGCGACGTCCGTTTTTTGTGGGAGTACTCTTCATTCTTCATCCAACAATACAGAACAATACAATTTTATAGTATTTTCATCAACTTCCACATTTCTTACCACAATTTTATTTGCCTACTTAGGCATTGTTTCCAATTAGTTTTTGTTAAGTGCGCAAACAGTAACAGTTGAGTATTATTGCAAACTTACTTAAAACAAATTTACTTAAAAAAAATTTACTTATAGCGTTTAATATATACATAGTATCAAGAACAACGCACAAAAATGTTTAGAAAAATTATTGCTTAAATATATATGAAACGAAATTTCATTTTGGTTCCATTTTTCCCAGCACTCAATCCCCTATAAACCCTATGGAGGATATTAATGTGTCCTTTAATTTGACATAAAAAATTACAGCGTAAACAATTTAGTGAAGTATACAATGCTTCTCTTCCAAGGACAATAACTCAAGTTAGTTAAAATTTGTCAGTTGAAACGCTTCGGCAACCGCGAATTCGTAATTAATACATCCTTTTGCGGCACTTGGGACCGCAAATTATTGAGCGGATGAACAATTGCTGGTACGTTACTGAACAAAAAGTTCTTCGTCCTTGCACCTTAGTGAACCTGTACATCTAGAAATCTAAGCTTCTCGTACTATCTGAAGTAAAAGTAAAGGTTTATGAACTGAGATGACTAAACTGTATTCAATCGAAATTAATCGCTTTAGTTTTAGAACATTTTTTGTCTGCTCATTATTTACTATAAGCCAAAATCATTAAAGTTTTTAAAAATAATTATACATTCGCCATTCATGGTTTTAAAGACTCACAGATCTAGTAAATTAAATTGTTAAAATCTAAATTGATATTACAATAAAATGGCTTCCGACTATGGGGTTGCCATGCAGTATCCAATAACTACGTCTACTATTTTGTTTTGGAGTCAACAACTGGTAGTTATGTTAAAATACTAGAAGCAGACTATCAAGGATTTTGATTGGAGATCTTGGTTTGTTTTCTTAATAAAAACATAACATTTTTTGTGGTTTATACTTCAAACAGCATAAACAGCTTTAAAAATTACAACCAAATTCGAATAAAGTATGAAGAATTGTGAGTAGATTATTATTATTATTATTATTATAAGATCGAAATCTTATTGTTATAATATTTTATTAATTTATAGGTTGAAAGAGTTTATTCGAAACTCCTCAACCAAATATCTAATGACAAACTTCATATATACGGACTAGTGATAATATTAGATATTACTAGTAAAGTTTTACGTATATCTATTATAATCATTACACATTTTCAATAATGGAATCAAAATTCATAACTCGATTTTGAGTTGAATCATTTAATAACAATTATTGTTTCTTTGCTAATAGTAAGCAAAACACAAGGCTGATTACTTCGAGTACCGGTAGTTCATAGTTTCTTATACTAACTATGTATGTCAGACCGCTTTAACTAATTAAACTATTGTGAAGTCAATATAAAAGCATTACTTGAGAATAACTTTAAGCTGCTCAATCGATATACTATGAGTATATCATACAAGTACTTCGCTGACGCTCCTCTTACGTTTCTGTTCAGGTTTATCCAGATCCAGGCTTAAGCTGGATAAAGTTTAATGGGTGATCGGTATTAATAAGTTTATTTTCCTGATCGAGTTTTTTTGAATGCCGGCATCAAAATATAATCAAAACTTGACTTCCAATATTACCTTGATTATATCCCTACCGCAAAACGTATAAGGTTGCACCGTACCGTATTTTACAATTATTTATTTGACTTAATTCACTTTAAGTTCTGTTTACTCACTTACTACAATGATATTCCAATTATAATACATCTAAAAAATAGGGTTCTTATTAATTGCAGAGATAAGGACCGAAATTTTCCTAGCAAACCTCAATATCTAATTCAAAAATGAATAAAAACCGATTGCAATCAATACACTCAGAAATATATGATCTAGGTAACTACATACAGAATTATTTGACCTGATCAATTTGTTAGAAAAATTTTGAGTCATGTGGTAAAGAAGATATGATAACCAACATGTAATATGGTTGAAGCAACCTGATGCATCGAGTAGGTATATTTGAACCTGAGATTTAGTAAAAATCTGGTTAAATCAATCAAATTATTTTTCTGAGTGTAAACTTTGGCAATTTATACACAACTTTTGAAAATAAATTCCCAAAATATTAATTAGTTGCAGAGTTGTACACTGGATCGTTTCCAGTGAGCTTTCTTCTCTACATCAAAAATAAATAACACTCAAATCTGAATTCATATTTTCAGGAATATATTTCAGCTAGATAGAGGATTGACTGATACGTGAGTGAAGTGAAAAGGTTTATTTCTAAAGTAATATGATTGAAATGAATAGTTAATTGATAGTTATTGGCTTACAGAAATATCTATAAGTAAGTAAGCTCATTGTATAATAAGGAGTTAATGACTTTTAGTTTATTTAGTTTAGTATATATATGATATACGATACGAGATATATATACGATATGAGATTTTTTCATAAACCTTCCTCCATCTGCAGCAAATATTATATATATTATTAAATTTATTAAATTAATTCAAATTTAAAAACTACAAATAAACATCATGCAGTAAACATAGTGACTTTTAAAATAGTCCTACAATATTAAATAAAACATTTAACAAATTGTTGTACTCTGAATGCTAAATGGTTACTCAGAAATTAGTAAAATAATAGGAAAAAATAGTTAGGAAATGGCAAATAAGAAGCAAAGTGATTACTACGGTCTTTGGTATGGTAGACCACTTTTTTAATTCCATGGTAGCAACGCGAAATTATTTGCCTTCTGTTCATTTAGTATCATTTGTTGAGCCAGATTTTTCTTGGCTTACATTGACTTTAACTTAGACGATACCCAAGGGAGTAGAAGTGTATACACTTCTACGTTGGCTTCTACGTCCTTCTACGTTGGCAAACACATAAAAACATTGAGCAAGTCTTCGAAGGATAACCTGAAAATAGTGTTTAGTGCTCCAATGCACTGGCAAATGGGAAAGGTGAAACGGTTTTGTAAATTGCTTTGGTTAAAGAACAAATGATAATGAGAAGATTTGTTTTAATATCCTAGCAAAAACTTCAAAAAACAAATGAGCGCCGAGGTATGAGGTGACAGAATAAATGTGCATTTAAGGATAACAGTCGAAAAATAACTCAAGTGTAAGAGAAGAAATATTAGTGAAAGAGGAAAAATAAATGAAGCTGCCATCGAAAATAATTACTTAAATAAGGTTAAGGGTTTGACAACAAAAAAAAGTACATCAAAGCTATAAAATGGAAACTACACTGTGGAGTATATATGTATATCTGACATACTTTATTAGAAAGCCCTCATATGAGTACATATAAACTGTTATTTTGTTATATTTAATACTCATTAAAGATTTCCGGTTCCACAATTTGATTGTAGAGGAAAATTTTAAGCAAAAAGTACAACAATAAAAAATAAATGCTAAATATGATATATGCGGAAGGAGTTCAAGTTGCACCTGAAAATGTTGGCATTGACAAAGAGCTCAATCCACCGTAATAAATATGCTAACCTAACAATGGGGTTCACATCACGAAAAATCATTACATGTGGTCGTTATGACAATCGTTATTGCCCGTTACGCCTGCACTTCACGCCCATTAATGACGCACGCAAAATGAGCACTAAACATTATTCGCAAACAATAAAAATTGGCAAATAATTGTCGGGCACCCCAGCAATGATTTCGTATCTACGTATCTGCAGCAATAAAAAAGTATCGACAATCGGTTACAGTTAGCAGAGTTAATGTGGGCTCGACACACCTAACATCAAGGACAGTGATTACGTCGCTAATGCTTTTGTTCCTGTTGCCAAGTTACTTGCACAGAGGCAATTGTTGCAGGATAACAAATACCACGGTTGCCAAATTTTTAATTATGTTGTAATTCCTGCAATTGGATGCAGTCCTTTTAATGTCCAAATGTGTGCTGATGTCATCCAGGAACACATTTGTGCATTTACCGCCTGCAGTTTTGTTGTGAAAAGCCTACGTCCGCAACTATTCAATGTAGTTTCCCAATAAAATTATAATTCAGTTAATTTTTTCTTGTTTTAGATGCGTTAACTGCCATGAAATTTTTATCAATTTTATTTATTTGCTTTTACAATTAATTATTAAATATTGAATAATGAAATTATAATCGTCAACGTATAACAAATGTTACTTGTATTTCAACTCCTGATTGATTGAGTTACCATTTGCTTGGGAATAATCCAATGAAACGCTAATTAAAAGTTTTATATGAGTTTACTATTTGAAACGACTAAACCAAAATGAATACTAATAATAGATAAAATATTTAAATTCAGCTGTACTAGATATGATATTTCAATACATTGTAACACAAAGTATTTTTTTAAAAAAGTTCATCATTAATTTACCAACTGGATTAATCCATAAATAAACAGAATTGAAACGAATAAATTTTATAGTTCTATTAATTAATTATATTAAATTATATAAATTTGTTCACTTTCTCAAATTGTTAATAGAAATTAAAAATTTATTTTCTCTTGTTTCTTAGGTAGTTAGGTACGTTATACCGGCGTCCCTAAGTTCTCTAGGCCTATTGCGTTACTATATAATTAAAAACTCACGGGTTAGAACCACTAAAAACCCTTGGCAAAACTTATAATGCTATTCAGGGGAAATTCTTGCAGTTCGCCTAGATCCTCAAAAAAGAAAGCGCCTAAAGTGATAAACGGCACCCCGCATGTGCTGGACAAAAACATAGCAAATGGAGGGCACTTTCATCGTCCTCTCCATAACTGCGACAGGTAAGATTGAATGGGAAACTGTCTTCTCAGTGACAGTTTGCAAAATGTCAATGATACGTCCAAATAGTTTATGTGTTCCAAGTGGTTTGAAAAGTACTACGTCAGGCAAGCTAAAGTCAGTGACAGTTTGCATAATGTCAATGATACGTCCAAATAGTTTATGTGTTCCAAGTGGTTTGAAAAGTACCACGTCAGGCAAGCTCGTCTGCTTTGCAATTGCCGAAAATGTTCCTATAACTTGCAGCCCAGATTAGAAAAATATTGAAATGCGTCGTCATTTCATTTATAAATGTGTATCAGTGAAACACTGTCCTAGATGTAAACTGGGCTGAGCTCAATGACTTTAAAGCAGCCTGACTGTCCGTTAGTATGTATATCTTCCTATCAAATACACCATCTACTTCTATACAAGCTATAGCTTTCTTCATAGCAATCATTTTTGACTGAAAAACAATACTGGTTTTTGGAATCTTATAGTAAGATTCTCTTATTACTTAAATATCTCTTATATTCTTTTCGATTTTCCGAAAGGTCTTCATGGCAGCAATCGTTTTTCATAAAAATAATTTGTAAAAATAATTTTAAAATATGGCCAGTTAATTTCATTAAAAAGATATATAAATTTTAAAAAATATATGGAATAGAGTTTTTACTAAATCCAATAACAAAATTTGTCCCAATTGCTGAAATAGGTACTAGGATTAACTTCTTTGCATCTATTTATCAAAGAGGCCTACAGAATTGAGTGGAATTGGACTACTGCACAAAATTTGAAGTTCTCATTTCAGATAGAACATACGAAAGACTTAAGAGCCAAAACTCTAACTAGTTCCTAGTAAGAAGATCAGCGATACAAGAAACCACAAGTGTATGAAATTAGAATGAAATGAAACACATTAGTCTTATAGGAATTATAGTTATGGCATTATATTATATATATATTCTGCCATAATAATATATATTGTCAACAAAATTTATTCCGTAACACACTTACTGTTCCAATTCATTTAAGGTGCATAAATAATGCATAAATAACTCGAACGCGGGAATCTCATTTACACTGAGTGTATTGTCTCTCAAGCAAATGCTCACCTGGAATTAGTTAACTTCTGACATTCCAGGTAACAGTCAAACTAAAAATCTGATCCAATCTCTTAACTACAAAGAGACGTCCGTCCTAAGTGGAACACGCTTTCAACAAGATGGATGTGACTTTCCTTGGCTGGAAAGGAATACATTTTGTCATAAGTGACAGCACTTGTCAGGAGTTTTAGTCATTGTCTGATATTAGAAACTTCTGGCCCGGTCTCTATAATAGACACTAAAATAATTTCTTATAATAATTTTTTCTGAGGTACAAAGTAACGATACCAAAACGCATTTGAGTTTCGTCAGAAACAAGTACTTCCTTAAGTACTATTAAGTACATTAAGTACTACCTTCCATTAAATATCATTTTAAGCTTTACCAAAAGTTCAAGTTGGTTTAAACCTTTGAGTTTTTCTCTTATACGGTAACACAATGGGCCAATAGGCGTAAGTAGTTGCGTTTCAATTGCCGGTACAGTCTCACGTATGTACTAGATAATTATGTATGCAATTGTTACAGATTAATAAATAATTTAGATATTTTTGTGAAACAAAGACGTTTGAACTCACATCATTTTTTATACTCTATAAAAAAATTTTATAAGTTTTATAATTTTATAAAATTAATATTTTCTGTCAATCTTAAAAATATTGTTAACGGTTTCATTTTTCTAATCTCATTTTAGAGATGTCTAAATGCGATAACAGATTCATTTTAAATACAGTTAATAATATATGCAGATTAACATAGAGTGGTCAGCTGAAAGCATCAATTTACAGAAATAGCACTGCGAAAAGACCAATAAACTTATTAAGCCTCACCGGTTACAGTTCCAGACAATAAAAGAACTGATGACTACTGGCCAAATAAAAACAATAATGCCAACAACAACCGAAGTCAATAAATGTTTGACAATGCAAGAATAAGCTTAGTGAAGCGACAATAATGGCAATGCATATATAAGGGAATATCAGCGGTATTGTTACTGGGGTAAAAATCGACTAAGTAAAGTATCGAGGGGTGTTAAATACTTAAACAGAAAAAAAAAATGAAAACTTTTATATTTTGTTGCTTTTTTTAAAACTTTAGATTTTTATGCACTGGTCCTACTCTTTGTACGCAATTCTTTTCTTTTTTAATTTTAAGTGTGTTGGGGTTACAGTTTTCATTTAAATAACAACAAAACTCATAATAATGCGAAACAGTATTGAAAAAATCCTGGCGGAAAAAGCGAGCTCATAGAAAAAAGTCCAAGTAAATCGGTGCTAAGTTTCTTTTGTTGAGGGTAAATTATACGTGTGCACATGCTATATTTCCCAAACTCTACTTAAGGCGGCATATGGAGAGGTGTGAGTTCAGTAAAGAAATAGAAAAGTGTGAAGTGTGAAATGTGAAATGTAAAAAAGTTGAGAGTATTAAAATAAAATTTGCAGATGCCTAACAGGCACAGGTTGAGTAAAATACTTTTCACTTGATACTCTTAAGAGTCAAGGAATGAGGCCTGCGAGTATGTGTGTATATATCTTTGATACTTAAGAGTACAGAGTAAATACATCCATAGATGTGGCAAGTTAGTGGCATTCGGTATAAATTGATGATTTTCCACACTTTCCTCAGATTATGCAATTTATTTATTTTTATTACTTATGTTTATTTTACAATTTTTTTTTATTTTTTTGTGATTTTATTTTCGTTCCATTTTAAATTATACAATTGACATCTATTTTATCCTTGAATAAATTTTTCCTCAATAAATAAAATATTCAGATAACTTAACTTACACAGCACACACGACTACAGGCAATGGTTTTGTTTGCACTCGACACACGCACGCACTGCCTCAAACTCCATCAATTTATTTGTGAGTATCTTAAGTGCGGTTGCAAATGTCAATTGCTTGAGCCAATGTTTCCTTGATACGCTTCCTGCCAAGATTTACTTGAAATTTATTTTTCCGATTGCTTTTGCTCTATTCGATTTCTTCACTCTCTGATTTTTTGTTTTTCATTCACTTCTGTATATTTCTTTTTATCTGCTAGCATCAAATACTGCACAGTAATTTCAATTCAAAATCGATCTCGTTTTCTTATTTACATTAAAATCTGTTTGCATTCACTTAAAAGGATAAGCAATGTCCTTTTAATGGGTTTCAAATTGAATAAAGGATTATGTTGTTAGTTTAAAATTAAATTGCGTTTTCCAAGTGGAAATTGGTTGCCACTGTTGAGTGGCCCATATGAACTTGCAGGAACACAAAAGTGTTCAGAGCTCAGACTGCTGCACTCTTAGTTTTAATTTAGGAAAATAGTTAAGTACAATTAGAAAAGTGGCCAAGTTGGTTTTAGAATTTCCATTTTTACAAATTGCAAAATCGTAATTCGAATGATTTTCGAGAACTGTACTTTGCAGATGGCTTAAGGTTACTTGGTTGAATAACAATCATTGGTAATTAAATTTGATATCCACACTATGAAACACTTTTAAATCGTTTCTATCTTCAACTTTCACCTAAGGAACAATTACAGAAAATCAAAATATTTTATTTCAAACTTTCAAAATTTTAAACAAAATTGTTTAAATTTATTTACACGAAAAAAGATTTGTGTCTTTGTAGGGGCCAAATACTTAATACCTAACTATACTGTGCAAGAAATTGGCTTCCATAAAAATACAATCACTGATGACATACAGATAGGGTGTTTAAAATCAAATTAAAGACGTTAAAGCTGTCTTCAAAATATATTTCTCTATACAGAAATATATATTGAAAGCAAAAACTAGATATAATAATTACTAATTCGTAATAAAAAGTATAGCATTTGAAAATTTATGAGAACTTAAGTAATACCGCTTAATAGATATGGTAAGCTTTCAAAACTAAACAACAGCAAATGTTCATTATTTTATAGAAAGAAAGAATTAGTGTCTTAACTTAATAAAAAAAAATCAGCCACACGAAAAGAAGTTAAGGAAGATCTATAATTATCTGTTTTTAATGTTACCTCTATTAAGTTAATGGGAATAATTTATTTGCAAGTGCAGTATTCATATCTTTTAAATACGTGTACATCATGAGGTTATAATATCAAATAGAAAGGATATAATAAGAAATAGATACAACGATAACATACATAAATTTCAAGTGATCAGGTTAGATATCAATCGATTAGAACTAATCTAATATATTATAAAAATTATTATAATATTTGGGAACAAACAGAATATGTTAATTTATATATAGTTCAAATTATAGAATTAAAAAAAGATGAGGATTATAGAAACAGAAAAGTTATTGATTAAATTAAAATCTTTTTGTCATCACTATATGATAATATATATATATGAATATGTAACGAAAAACCACAGAAATTATATTGTGAGATAAACTAAAGCTAAATCTCTTATATTATCTTGTGTAAATCTATATTATTAATTAAGCGGCAAATAGCAGTAATTTGTTCGCATTGTCATAAAGATATATAATATTTATTTATAGAATAAATGTATTTTTTATTACAACACAGAATAACATCAATAATACTATCCATTAATTTAAGAATATTTAAGAACAAAGAAATTTAAGAATAAGAGGAACTCAATTACATCATTTTATACCTAATATCATACGTGGAGGTTATGCATTTGCAATATTTGAAAAAATACAGGATATCTGGGAAAGATCTAACAAAAAAAAAAAACGTTCAGTCAACAACCACCAATATCTCAAGTGCGAATTTATTTAAATAGATTAAATCGTATCAAACGTATTTATAATAGTGTTTATTACTATTTTATCATTTTCTTCATTTATATCTTTACAAATACAATATAATTTAAAACGTTACTTCACAAATTTGTATAGTCAATATATTGTTGAATGTTTAGTAAAGACTTTATGTACAGATACCAGAATTATATTCAAATTACTATTGAAGCTGTAAAAATAATCTCTGGGCACATGCCAAAATATTCCCTAAAGATCCCTGTTTAACTGCACTTGAAATCAATTGAACAAGAGTTGACAGATTAAGAGTCAATTTAAAAATACATAGTTTTAAGTACACTAAATACACAAAATATTATTAATAATACAAACATAATAGGAACAAAACAAACAAAAGCGACAACTCTCAAACAAGCTCATAAATATTCAAAAATTTTTAAAGATTTGTTTCGAAACACACTCGAAATCATCCCTCGAAGCAGAGCACGACAAGGAAATATTGAGAAGGGATCAGTGACATTCATAATCACAAAAGGATTTGACATACTTAAGTGCTCGAACAATAGCACTCGACACATCCAAAAATAAATTGAGTTAATCTAATAAGAAGTTGAAATGCTAGAAAATACGAATACAGTGAAATATTTATAAAAATAACAAGAAATAAATAAAAAAGGCAATCATATAATGACACGATGGATAAAGAAAATTCTTAAAAATCTCATGAAGAGGAATGTCAAGGAGTTAATAGAAACATCCTCTAAAATAATAGCATAGCTGACTACTCTTTTTCATCTGTATTTCTTAACAGTAGACACTAATAAGTAGCAAGTAAGTAGCATTATTATTAACAAAAAAAATGAAAGTAAGGTGAATTGTTTAGAGAAAGTATCTTTCTTTTATTTATCTCCCTCATTATTGGTTCCATTATAGACTTAAGATACAGCTGCTACACTAAGAAATAGAATTTTCGACCACCTTTTGGATAGTTAGCTAAGCTTGAGGCACTTCGTGCGAAAAGAAACCCTTAATTTCGTATTCTTATTTATGTGCCATTGACCTTAAAAATTCTCTGCTTTTTACCCCAAAAATGTAAAAAATTTCAGAAAAAAGCCGTTGCCTAATACTGATTTTCAACACATTTTTAAGCATAATCCCTTAAGGCTCTTTAAACCTCACATGCTATTGGACCCAAAATAAAAAAATAATGACAAAAAGCTTTAAAAAAAGGTTAAATTTCACCACAAAAATGAAATGAGACGAAATAAAAAAATTTTGATAAAATACCAAACCAAGGAATATGCGAGAAATTATCAGCCCACTTGAGTTTTAATTGAGTGTACGCTTGTAAAAAGCACAAATCCTGGCATATAAAGTACGTATAAAAATAAGTATCCGTATTTAAAAAAAATCCCAAGGATTAATATGTATTTAAATTAAAAAAGTTTTTTTATAACAAAAATTAAACAATTTGTCGCTTCGTACAAACTTTTTAGTGAAAGTTAATCCTTTTTCGTCCATCACACACATTCAATCGGAAAAACACTTACGCCTTCAACATTTCAAGGATATTTAATTTTGCAATTATAATGACAAACTTTTGTGAAACTTCCCAAATATGTTAAATATATTTTTTGTTTTTGTTTTTAAATTTAAAATAATGTTTATAAAGTTAGGAGTGAGTAATTGAAATATTTTGAATGCTAATTTGAAAATGTTGCAATTTTTTTATATAGTCTGAAAACATACATCCAGACTTGATACTTTTACAATTTTATATAAAATATATAAAAGGACAAAAAAAAAATTAACAAAAAAGAAAAATTAAACTATATTGTGGTCAATATTCGCAAATAAAACACAATAGAAATTTAAAAGTTACATTAGAATAGATACTAAAAAATTATAGGTAGTGGTAAGACTGAAAGAATCGAGATATTAACACCTTACACACTACATGCGATCAAAAAATGACGACAATTTTGAAGTTGCGCGCTAATCTTATCTTTCTTGTTAGAGAATTTTTATGTATTGGTTGCATTGTTAAAAATATACCTGTTAACAGGTACAGTTGCGCTACTAAGGTGTATTTAACATACATTATGTTAGTACGTTTGATGCTTATTTGTGTGACAAAGTGTCGTAACAGAGAGTTTGTGTGAAATTTATTGTTAAAACTTGAAACAATATAACGAATCTTTAAAATGTTATATATTGTTTTAATTAAATATACTAGACGATTTTATAAATGTAGTACACAAACTAGTCTTGTAATTTACTATACTATACTGTACCAGGAATTTATAAATAGTACGAACTATTCACGGTCATTAAACTATTAATCCAGCTCTAGTATTCGAACATTTGGATCCAAAATTTTAAATATTTGGAAATGTTACAATTGGTCGATGTTATTCAAGTTACTACGGCAACTTATTTACTCAATGATTTAATTTATTTTCATTTTATTTTATACCATTACATATAAAAGTCAATGCTTTAATCCAATATTGTTCGAATTTTTAAGAATCCCTTGGTATACACAAATATACTGACTCTTCAAAATATTTGGAGCTATAACTGTAATAATATTTGAAAACTTAGAAAAATGTTTTAGAACCTTAAAGAAACATTGACGGTAATAATAAGTCTAGTTATCCCAACTAGTCCATCCATGTGCAAAAAATTTAAACAGTTTTTACTTTCAAATAGTAGCTTCACAATTAGATAGGTTTTTAAAGTAATAACAAGGTCATACGGTGCTAAAGAAGCAATTTTCACACATGTTTTTGATATTTAACTGCAAAGCTAAGCTGCTCAGCTATAAACAATTCATTCGCCCTCTACTTTTGTACGACCTTCCCATTTGGAATGCACCTTTGCACAGATGAAAGAATCTGTCAAGCGCAAGATCTCATGTAATTGCACAAACTACTAGCGCAAGCCTCACAGCAAGCACTTCCTCGACACCGTTCTTGACGACACAGCCAAAGTCACTCGTGTCGACGAGTACCTCCTGATATTTGTCTGACTTTGTCTCACCCGGCAGCACAAATCTTCCCGGACGTCTCACCCGCCAGCACCCTCCCTGCAGATCTCGTTCAATTCATGTGCTTCAAACCCCCATTGCTTAAAACCTCGCGCTATACTCCAAAGAGCGGGATTCGGATGCCTTTATCATCCCACTGCTCACAGAGTCTAGCCCACGCAGTCATGTAATAACTTCGCCCTCTCCACCTATTTCTATTCTACGCCACGCCCATACTTTCTGGCTTACTAACTACTCGCTTACTAACTCTGTCCAACTGCTGGAAAGCATAGAAATTTTGTTGAAAATGTGAGACAGATAAAAATACATTATGTTGGGTAAAATGTAATAATTCTTTTACTATTTTTATTTGAATGAAATGGAATAATTGATTATGAATTATTAACTATTGACCATACAGTCAATATAGCGTTATACCTACAAGTTTCACGTAGCTTACGTGAGATTCAAACTGTAGAGAAATAGCTCTTTGATCTTGCATCACGACAATGGTGCAGTTTATAATACTCTGCTTCTCCCATAGTTAATGGGAAAACAGCATATCGCTATTATGTCGCAAACTTTCTTTTATTCAGGCATGGTACTTTACTACTTTTTTTATTTCCCGAACTCAGAAAGGTACTTAAATGACAGAGTTATTCAACAATTAAAGAGATGAAAGAATATTCTTATAATAAACTCAATACCAAATTTGTAACGGTGTTCCAACAGTGTTTCTTAAAATAGTAACTAAAGTCTTCAGAAAATGTGTTATTTTAATGTAGATTGAATAAATAAATGTAACTGATGACCCTGACGTGATTAAAAAACACAACTTCTGATCTGAATTGATTTACAGTACAGCAGCGTTACGAATTTGAACTATTTCTTCAAATAGTTATAAATATTACTTTTGCCATTAAAACTGAGGAGGAATACTATTGTTCAGTGTGTAGCTTAACAACAATAAAGTAATTACATAATAAATAAGCACTGTTTAATCATATACTATATACTAAATATATAATCATATACATACTATATAGTCTCTTCAATCAAATAATTTATTAAATAAATTAAATAATTAAATAATTAAATAAATAATTTATTCAATTTGTTTATGTATTTTTAGGATATTAACCCGTTTAATTGAATTTAAATAGCAAAATCCCATTTTTTCCATATTTGCAAATATAGCTTATCAAGTCATAAAAAATTTTTCAAGAACTCTGTTTTGGGAAAAACTATCCACTGTTTTCTTGCAATAGATGAGCTAAGTCAATTCCTTTTATTTTTACTTTTTATGTAAAATAAAATAAATCTTATATTAAGGGAATAAGTTTGTAGTTTTTTATTATATTACTATAACTTTTAGTTATAGTTAATAATTATTCATACTTTTATATATTACATCACAATACACCCTTATAAACTATTTCATACTCAGACGCCCTTGCCTGAAATGTCAATCAAACTAAACTCAAAACGTATTCTCTGTTCGATATTTCCTGCAGGATCACCCCATAAGGCATTTATTATTACAGCATTCATTTGTGGGGAACGAAAATTTGACGTTTTGTGCGGTAACAGGAGAAAGCATTAAATTAATTTAACGCATCCGAGAAATATGTGAGTATACTTCGCATCGCATCCGATATAATTATTTTATGAAGATACTTTATGGATTTGTATATGTAAAACGTATGTTCACTGCTTATTTGATACATGGAAATGATGAAATTAAAACAAAACCAACTGAAATGATAAAAGGTGCCGCTGAACGCTTGTTTCCTTGACATTTTATTTGAGATAATTTGTTGCGCTTTTTTTTCTGGAACGCCAAATTAAGGGACTCTCTGTCGTAAATGGCGCTTAAGTAATTTGAGAAGCAATTTATTTAAAATGAGCTCGAAGAGGAGAATCATATATACCAGAGACAATTATTAATAGGATGTAAAGATTATTAAAATTAGTTATGCCATGTAACAAAATATTTTTTTATTTGAAATTATTATATAGAAAAACAAAATGGAATATTTAAGCTTATCAGTATAAATTGACATAATTATGTGAATATGATTTTATTCATTTATTATTAAACTAAATACATCGAGTTAAAAAAGAGTATAAGTGCTTAAGTGCACTAGCTCAAAACAGCTTCAACATAATGAATCATTTTCTAAAATTACATTAAATAAAATATATTTATTACTCACTATATTTGTAAAATCAACAAAACAATAATATCAGTATGTATTAAATGAAATACTATCTTTCATATAGGTATGTATTTCAATATATAAAATAAAATATGACTCATCATCCCTCATAGGAATAGTGAAGAAAAAAGTCTAGGATATGGGAATGTTCTTGATGGTCAAAACAGAATGAGAATTTAGCTAGGTTAGATCAGTGTTGTGAGTCACGTTTCAAAACACACACAGATCAATCTATGCAGGAATTATATATTATCTGCAACTGAAAAAGGATTTGAAAACATAATTTAGGGTTGTGTTCCATGTCTTAAAGTACACACAGATCCATCTATGCAGAAATTATAGGTGTGGAAATAGCAGACAAAACTTTAAGTAGAGTGCTGTTTGATTTTTTTGGACCACTTTTAAAGCGATAGCACTTAATTATAACAGATGCAGATTCCAAGTGGATAGAATGCATTCAAATGGCTAGAAAACAAGTAAGGCAGTAATTGAGAAATGCAGGTTTGCATGATTCAGACAGTCGCAAGAGTTAGTTTCTGATAATACGTTTCTATATAAAGATTTTAAAGAATAATTAAAGTATTGTATTATTAAACAGTAACAACTCCGGTAGGGTCAAACGGTGAATGCGGTGGATAAACGTAAGAATAATTTAAGATGAAGTCTACTTAATATTGATTATAAACACTTAATTATAGTATGGAATAAAATTTTACGTGAGTACGAGTATCATAAGGCTAGACATTTTAGTACAGGGATGACGCCGCTACATCAATGTTTGGTGGTCAGTTGCATACAAAACTTGATTCTTTTAAAGTCGAAATGGATGTGTAATCACCATAGTTTATAATATTAGGATGACGTAATATTTAAATCACAATACTTAATCTCTTATCTACACATTCTTAATGACAAGTTAACACGTAAAAAGCTGTCAAATAAAGAACATTATAATAGGAACTGTTAATAACGTTAAAATTTAAAATGAACCATTTAAAAACATAGTGGAATATATCCACTTCTTTTTTGCAAATTTCATTAGTTAATACTTCATATAATTGTCAAAAAGTGCTGTGTAATAAAATTCTGCACTTTATAATTCCCTACTCTAAATTGGACTCACTTAATTATCATCGAGTAACAGTATTAACAATAAACAGCTTCCAGCATAAAAGTTTTTCAGCCGCAAAGAAGAGGACATAAATTTAATGATTGATTTATCAACCGCCAATTTGGCAAACAAACATGATTTCCACGAAAACTGCCTCAGAGCTCAATGAGAACAAAATTTCTTAATGTTGACAAACTGTCAGCTAATTATATGCCGTGGTAATTTTAATAACTTCAATGAACAACGAAATAATGAGGCAAAGGTGGATACAGAGCTGGGGACGTGAAAGTGAAGCATCATACCGCAAGACGCCACAACAGCAGCGCCAGTAAAGAAGTTGGAAGCTTTTTTCCATGCCATTATCAACACTTAAGCGTCATAAAAATTTTAATTAAATTCCGCTCAACTCATTACTGTAGGACGCATCTGTAAAAGTTTGAAAAGTGAATCTCCGTATTTATGCCTCATGTGTATATGAAGTCGTGAAGCCTGCGTATTGATGTATGCTCTTGCTTAAATGCCGGGCTAATGCTCTGTCATGGATGTGGTATTTATGTCTACTTAACTCCTCATTTCACACTTCAATTCTGTGAATTTTATGGCAAATGTGCCACAAGTGCTACCCCAATCGCATCCTTACTTTTCAGTTATGGCCTGTCATCAGTCGGAAATTTTGATATCGATGCGGAAGAATTTATCTACAAGCACACACTTCAACAGCTCATAAAGTTCAAAACTTTTGTTTGATAATTTTTAATTGCCTTAAGCGATCTTTCCAATTTTGTTAAAATTATTTCAGTGGAATGCAAAAAATCTATGTGCGAATATATAAAGAGAAAATTTTTAACATGGAAATTATGGCAAAAGAAAATTATTTTTATTTTCTATTTTTATATGCAATCTAAAAATAAGACAGCAAAAAAATATTAACCCAGAGGACTTAAAGTTAGATTCAATTACCATATGTTTGAATTTTTTTTTTTTTTGAGGATATATTATTTCACTGGTATGGCAATATTCATTACTTTAATACTAAATGATGTTAATAGATCAATGCTATATATCTATTATTAGCATCCAGATCTAAGTTGAAGTCATTAAATTATTACGTGGTTCAATTGTGTCAATATCTATTATTCTAAAAAGGAAAAATGAAAAAACTTGATATATAATAGTCTATAGACTAATCAAATTATTATCATTCGATAATGTGAAAAATGGGAGAAACTCGTAGACAACATGTTTCTTCGAAGAAGATACAAACACTAGTGACCAACTGTTTTACAAAAAGATGATGAGAAACAGTTAAAATAGCACAGCTAAAGTTTTGTAATATAGTTAATCATTGGTGCAACTTAAAGATGTCTTTACGAAAGTGGTATAACCTTGCGTTAAAATTAGAACCCAAATGTTTCGGAAATTTTGGAAGCCTTGACGGAAACAATTCCTCACTGCTAGTATCACCAATAGTTGAAAACAGTATTAACGAGTAAAAACCAGTATCCAGAAGATTTTATAAGATTCGATAATCAGTTTAATCAATTGAAATGAACTTATTAAAGGACATAAGTTGTTAAAAAAAAGACGCTAATAAAAACCGAATTACGCAAACTAATAACTTTATAAAAGCTTTGGCTGCTTATAAAAAAAAAAACAATTTCTCAATAGATATACAATCTTGATGCCGAAGAATTATTGGTAATAAGGAAGTATCAGAAAAAACTTGTAGAGAAAATTATTGAAGAAATTAGATATGCCATTAATTCATTATTTTACAAAAGACTGAATGGGAATAGCTAAAAAAATACATCTAAATTTTTATGAAATAGTTATACACTCTCTATAAGA
>NC_051847.1:174260021-174303392 GCF_002237135.1 Teleopsis dalmanni
TTGATTTATTTAAAAAATTGCCCTAATCGACTGACTGAATAGTAGAGTTCTTCTGAATATGTAGTTAAAATTTTTGTCCACCAGATTAGAGTAGTCAGCAGTCTCTAGTCTCTCTCTAGAAATTCTCATTGAACTTATTCTATATTTATCTATTGAATTGCTTCCTTCATCAAAGCATTTTTATGAGTTCTAGAGTTAAAGAGCTTCTAAGGAAGCGTTTAAACTTATTCTTTAATGATCTATGGAAGCACCCTCTTCGATTAAGCATAAATATGAAGTTGTAGCGAAACTCTAGAGATGAACTTGAACTTATTTGTTAGTCGTTCATGGAGTTTGGTTTTTCGATTGAGCATAAGTTTGTATTTGTAGAGAAAAGAATATAAAGTAATATACAGTTAATGAGCATTAATGACATAGATACTTTTCCCTTAACCAAAGAATAACCTAAGAATTATTACAGGGTTACTAACCGGTCACTGTAGATTGAATAATCACCTAACAAAGTTAGGAATTCAATCCAACTCAGACTGCAGATACTCTAGAAAAGAGAGAAAAACTGCATACCATGTGCTTGGGGAGTGCCTGGCACTGTTGCATAAGCCGAAGGAGGGTATTTCATGGAACATAAGGATTCAAGTTTAGAAAAAATAGACTTAATATTGTCTTTCGTTAAAAAAATTTGACTAAGAGAAACACGACGAAGAGGCACAATAGATCTTTAAAATCGCAGTGTACTACTTCTTTTTCATAAGAACCAAATAGTATTATTTTTATTAGATCTTCAAGAAATCATAATGTGAGATACTTCGTAGTTATTGTGCATTATAGACAGAAAATGAAAAACTACTATTCTCACGGTAAATGTGCGAAGGATATAAAAATATAAAAATTCAATACTTTTTTCCACTTAGATCTAAAGAGTTCTAAGTGATCTTCTTGTGACACCCTTTAACTCATTCACACAATCATTTAAAATTGGATCTTGTACGACATGTCACCGCAACAAATTCAAATTAGTTCACGCTTCACTTGTGAGGCGGGTATGAGAGCTAAAAAAAGAAACCGGCGGTATGCCCTTTAATGAACGAACATAAGTACATCTATATGGATACAAGTCCATTGGGAAAAGAGCAAGAGGCATTGGCATCGCACAGACCGAAGAGAGTCCAAGTAATCATATGACATACAACAAATAAGAAAACACCGCAAGTAGGAAAGCAATTTCGATGAGGCGCAGCAAAATGATGTGGCAGCCGAAGATGCTTAATGGGCATTAAAACAGCGAAAGAAGAAATTATTGCTGTTACTTTGACTGATGGAATCTTGGCAGAAGTATCTGCATTAAAATGAAACAATCACAGACATTTGATAAATAATTAATTTGTAACAAATTGTGAATGCTGATTGCGGTATTAATTAAGGAGGCTTAATTGCAGACTACATCACTCGGAGAGCAGACAAAAATAAATGAAAGTTTTTTTTTTTGTTATGAGAAGACTCAATTCCCTGAGGATTGAGGGTTTCCATTATTGTATTAATCAATGAGGTGTGAATTTGTATAAATAGTTAATTTTACTTATGAAGTACGGAAATGAGAATTGTTTGCATATAAATGAAAATAAATTTATAATAAAGTAAGGAATCCGAAGTTTTATTGGACTTAAGTGTTTTTAAATATTTTTACTTATTAAATCATCTCTAGTCACGCCTAGAGTGGTGACGTAGATTGTAACAAGCAATATGTTTTAGTACATAGATTAGCTTCGTTCCTCCCCTGTCAAATAATTCATATTAAATTCCTTCTAGTTAAGCATTGTTGGCGGTAAAATACTTTATTGTTGCTGTCAGTAAAGCGCGAAATTCAAAAGAAACAGAAAAAAATTTCGAATTGTGGTAGATCTGTTAACTCCTGTTGCATTCGCTCAGCACGCCTATTTCGAAGTACTTGCCGCAGCATGTGTTCCACGGTACTAGACACAAGGCAAATTGATCTGCTGCATTACAATTTTTTTGTTGAATGGATTTTCACTTAATGACAGCGGATTCCACCCGACCCTCAGAGAAAAATTTCTTACATGAAGATTTGCTTCTGTTCCCCGGAACATTTGGCTGTGATGATTTAGTGCGACGCGTGACAGATTTACAAGTTGTAGTTACTGTCTCCATTTATCATAAAAATATTAAAATTTTAATATATGTGATATGATATTATTTAAGTAGGAACACATAAATTATTATTAATTTTATCCAAAACTCTGAAAATTGTCTTGCTACTTCGTTTTAGTGCAACCTCGTGAAGTTATTAAATTAAATAATTAAAAAATTAAGTCTCTGGAGACATTGTGTGTGCTATATACACTGTCAGTTATTATTTACTTATTAGTTAATGCAGTAAATAATTTTACCTAAGAGATGCTCGTATCTTATGCATCCAATTGGAAAGCGTAAATGCAGTTCCGCTTGCGCATCATCTGTCCAATGGCAAACATATGTGCCGCATTCTCGACTGCGTTCATTTAATAGTTTATGCATTTCTGTTTTTTTTTTGTTGCATTGGATCTACCGAGTGCATTTCTGCTGCATTTTCTTCAGCACTGCAATCATTTCGGTCTTGTGCATTTTATTTTTCAATAATTTTAGCTTCATTAAGTTTAATATTTGCGTAATTGTTACGAGGCGTTGATAGAATTATTGGGGCTGCTGTGCTCGTACACAGACAACATGTTCCAATTAAATTTAAATTTAATATAATTTTTATATGACTTTTTAATGTGTTTTTCATTTGCTTAGCAAATTTTATTAATTATAAAATTTATAAATAAATAATCATTTGATGGCATTATACACCAAATGATTTTGTCACTAACGATTTTTTTTTATTTCAATTTAAAAATTTATTTTTCATAAGTTTGCAATAAAAAATGAAATTCTTTTGAAAAACTTTGTATGTGAACAATATTGGTTGGTTGGCTGCAGGGACAGTTCAGCAGATAACTTACCATTGACCTTAATTATCGAATTTTCGACGTTTATCTACCATATTTCTCACAAGAAACCTTAAGATAGAAAGAGACAAACTAAATCAATTCTATCAAATTTAGATCATTTAATAGGTCGTTCATCTTCATCGATAAATAGTCTGATAAGCTGTCAAAAAAGCATTTCACTAAAAATCTATTGCTTCTAGACGCCAGAACCTGGCATTCATTCACAGAGACAATGTTTAATAGCTTATTTTTTCTTCAAGTTCACATAACTTATGCAACGAGTATTATAAAGAATACGTAGTTTTTTTTTTTCATGAGTTCCTATATACCAGTAACCAGAGAGAATTACAGAAAGCTTTGCAGTATTCATACGAACCCTTTTGAGGAGTTCCCAACATCTAGTCTACTTATAAAATAGCGATGTTGACCGGATAGCTATGTTATTGGTAACAACAATAAAGTAGAAATAAATACTTCTTTTAACGATCTCCAGAGGAACATAAACTGGTATTCATAGGGATATATCATGAATGCATCAACGCTGGTCAAAACGTTTGCTTTTTGATTCTCTTTAATGTTCATATGTTTAGCTAGCTAATTTTCTTCCTATAGCTTTTAATAAGCTCTTTTTTTATGATGAAGGATTTAAGGGATTAATTTGTCGCTTGACTATCTTTATTAATATGGTATCACTATATCTGTTCTAAAGGTGATTTGTTGATGTGATTCCTTAATCGATAAGACTTCAACTTAAATAGTTGTGACCTTATTAGATAGCACTATGGGAGTAGTTTATATATGCAAATGGCGCAAAAATTTCTGTTCCTACCCCGCAATCCTAAAGATTGATACTTCGTATTTTGCTTGAAAATTTCTTATTTTCAATTTGTTTCTTAACGAAAATATGGTCTGAAAATTGCTTCTGAGGCATAAGTATGGAGTCAGATAATCTGTTACCATCTTATGCAGACAGTTTGGAACTGTGCCTAGATTCCGGCTAAGTCTACATGTAAGTTCTGCCCAGACTCATTATGTCATTATATATTCATTATACATATTATGTATTCATTTCGGTGTGTGAGATTTATTTTATTACTTCCAATCATTGGTTATGAGACTTCATCTAGGGAAATGAGACTCTATTATCTATTATTAAGATACCTCTATTATGAAAGTATTTTTATTGATGATGTGATTGGTTGTAGTATGATGAAAATGGTGCCTTTACATTACGTAGAACACATTGTACTATTCTTCCGGTGGAAGAACATTATTAGCACCAAGCCTAATTAATCAAAAGTATCGGAGGCTATTAAAACGGCACACTATTAGATTATGAAAACACTTGACAATGGATCTATCATTCTCGATGAAAATTTCGTATACATAGACATAATAATAACGCATTTGCGTGGCAAGGAAGTGACTACGATGGACCGACATGTCTAACCCTACTTAGTCTTGACTATCACACCACATTTGGTAGACTGATATACATGGCCATAGAACTTAAAAAAATTTTATGAAAATTCCTATCAATTGCTTATGAGCCTTATAAGACTGCTAAACTATAAACAAATTAACCCCGACGACAATGTTTCAGTTTATCGAAATCGATATACGTTTTATTCTTTTCTTTATATTCCATTCATAAAAGTCAGAAAAGGCTTACCAAACAGTAGTTGCGAATATTGCGTAAAACCCATCATTAGTGGTCTTATAATTATATCTTATTTTCAATTATTCGTAAATAATTTTTTAAGACTGTACGTACCAAGGGTAAAGTTTCTGCCTTGCAAAATTTGAAGCAAGGAGTTGGTGTTCATCAGCCAACCGATCCATGCCGTACTTGATTTGTATGTTCGAACTTGGAACTTAATTTGCTGTAAATGTTCATTAACCAATTCACTTGCTGTGTTTTATAAGAACGAAATTATAAACCAGCTGTAGAATAATTGAATTAAATAATTATATTTTTGGTTTTTTAAATATTAGAAGACTGAAAGGTCTACGCTAAAAAATTCAAATACAAATTTTTCTAAACGTAACATATGATTTCATATACTTTGTATTCCGACAGAGTTAACATAATCTCCTGGTCAATAAAGTTAACACTACTAAAGCGTGATAAATGTAAATTATTATGCTTTTAACTCAACCTTATATATCAATTTTGATACATTCGGTGTTATTTATATTGTATATAAACGCATAAACCGATTTCGGAACATCCAACCAATTCTACAAAGCGCAAGCATATATAAAAAAATGGTGTAAAAGTATCTAAAAGTAACTCATAAAAAGTAAATAACAGAAAACTCGGCAACAATAACAACAACAAGAATATTTTAGCTAAAGTTAGCAAAAACTAAAAAAACATTAAACTAACAACATTTACAACTCAAGTGTTTTGGCAATGCGGTCGAAAAAAGTTACTATGAAAAATTTAAAAACTCTCACACGAGCTTAGATTACAAAATGAATATTTTATTAAATGCTTTCCCACACAAATAGAAAAAACCAACCATAGCAAAATTTATAATGAAAAGATAAAAGTATATCAGGATTGCATATTGTGAAATACTATTTCGAAGTAGGAAATAGATGAACTCCATGATAGAATAAAATCTGAGTATGTGAGGAATAATGTGGGATCAGAAAAATCGGTGAACAGTAACTATTGCTAGAAGCTCCTAATAAATAGAATATGTGGCATAGTTTTTCTTTGATAAAAATTTTTATGTTGAACCTATTTGAGACAGTGCACTTTAGCCCTCTTTACGCCTTGACTGGATTATTGTTTATCACTTCATCAGACTATGCAATAATTGACCTCAGATCTACTTACCTCCCTGTAGAGCCTGTAACCATTCTGAGTTTCGATAACGCAATTTTTAATAGAAAACCTCATTCTTCTCAAGATTATTGACAAATTTAATTTGGTTTGATTTTCGGAAATCAATAGCCTATTGATATTTTTCCTTCCATCATGCACTTTTTTCTGTAATCTTTCCTTAAAACCTTCCTTTACACAGAAATTTTAACTCATTATTACTTATATACTCAAATAAATTAGTCCTTTTGTGGTTTTATGGTTATCAAGATTTTAGGCATAGCTCTGAAAAGCATTCCATGTTCTCTGCATATTTGCCAATAGCATTCCAAAATATAACAGCGAAAAGACCTTGTCTTAAATTATTTACAATAAATTGTTGAATATTTTAAATTTTTGAATTTAATTTTTTTTTTTAATTTAAAAACTTATATTGTTAAAATAGCTATCATCATGTTTACAGATCTTCCAATGTTCAATATTTCAGATTGGACAAAACTGAATCAAACTTGAACATTTTAGTCGATATAACTATGTAGAATTGTACTTACTTTTTTTTAGCAAAATAATCAATCATTTTATTTATTTACAAATCCATCAAAAAGCATTTATACACAGGTGCATAAATTGTCATTAAGTGGCTATATGATCATATATTTGCAAATTTAAGAGAGTCAAATTATCATAAATGACCTTTATATTTTACTAATAGATTAACAGATATAGTCGAAAAAGCAGAAAGAAAGATAATATGCTAGCCATTGGTGTCAGAAGTATTAGAGGTATTTGACATTATCTGTAATCGAGAAATACTGTCATCAATATAAATGCTTTACTACCAAAATCTAATATATATTGAAGTTCTGTATAAAGACGTATACTCGTACTCTTACTTATACTCCTCTTATACTCTTAGGAGAAATTTCAGCCATACTACCATTCGGAAGTGAAAATACTGTCATCCATATAAATGCTTTACTACCAAAATCTAATATATATTGAAGTTCTGTATAAAGACGTATACTCTTACCTAGAAGAAATTTCAGCCATACTACCATTCGGAAGTGTCATGGGGCTATGGCTTTGCCATTAATTGATGCAACAGTAAGAAAATCTACGGAAAGGCCTCAAAAAACTTTCAACAACCGAATGACCTCCTTCTGGTCCAGATCTAGGCCGGACAGTCTTATAGAATGTGACTGAAAGTCTCATCTGCTTCTAAGCAGAGGCGATAATGTATCTCTTCGGACAGATTCATTTTGTTAAGCTGATAACGTAATCCGTAATGACCCGTTAAATATCCTGCCAGCAGCCTCAACTCTGTTCTGTTCAGAAAGGAACTTGACCATAGTAAATCTGCATACGATATTCTAAGACATGTATAAAGACATATATATCAATTTCGAAAATATGCATTGACTCGTAGGTTCACAATAATCCTTATCTTAATACAACAAATTGCTCGTATATAAACAACTCTTTGAACCCGTATGTTGTTACGATATTCTAATCACTTGATATAATATAGCGCTTTCAAAATAAAATACATATAGTCAAACAAAAAGTGAAATGAGTCTATGGAAGAGCTTGTTACTTACAGCAATGACAAAGCTTTAGCACTTGTGAAACGCAGAATTTTGATTAGGAGGTTGAAGAGTAAGATATAGTAACTGTGATATACACTACATATAAATTTTACAAAAAATTATAATAATAAATAAAATAGCTCAAGTTAAAGATAATACTTATACAAAGCTCACAGGAACTGATTTTAAAGTTATTTTATATATATATACTATTCGTATATATATTGTGTATATAAATACTTATGGTCAATAGAAATATATTCAGGTCTTTAGAAAAAAAAATTTTGGTTTTTATGGGATTAAAATGAAATACATTCCATTAAATTACATATAATTTTCCACCATTATATATTAGTACATATTTATTGTATCATTCCACTGGAGACACGATCTATCCCAACGCCTTCTTCCTCCAACTATTTTTTCAAATATCTTTTTCGCTTGAGCATCTTTATTTATCCTCACGATATGACCAAGCCAGCGAATTCGCTGGATGTTAATTAGCTCAATTATATCAATGTCGTGATTAAGCTGATACAGCTCGTGGTTCATTCGAATAAAGTAGTCGTCGCTAACTCGTAGAGGGCTAAAGATCTTACGAAGAGCTTTTTTCTCTCGAACATTCCCAGTGCTGATTCAACATTCCATGATAACGTTCACTTTTCTGTGCCATACAGAAGCACAAGAAGGATAAGCGATCTGCAGAGCGTAAGTTTTGTATGTGAAAAGAGTTCTCTATATCCTAATTGCCTATGGTCACAATAGCACCTACCATATTAGCAATGGTGATTCTCCCTCTTATTTACAGCCTAATATCATTGTTGTTTGTTACGGCGCTACCAAGGTAGATTAAATCTTTGCCAGATTCGAAAGTATCGTTCCCAGCCACTATCTCAGCGTCCGAGCGATGCACATTTCTACCAATAGCCGGTATTTACTTCGTTTTGCTGTCTTGCATAGAATTCGATATTAAGTAATTCATTTTTCATCTAAAGTCATTATTCGCTTTTAATATTTATCTTTTTCTTAACGTTTCAGTTACAAAACATATTCCTTACTTTTCGCCTTTTCTCGGGTAGAACATCTGGAATTCATTTGTCATAACAAGAAACTAGAATGAGCCGTTCCTTCATATCATGAACTATGCAATACCATAATCCTTCCATTTAATGAATTGTTGATTTAATAAGTTTTTTTTTGGTTGGTTGAACTCAATTCCAGCTGACATATTAGTTTCAACTGATCTTTCCGAACGTTGTCCACCATCAGCATCAAGGTTTGGTGAACGAAATTTTGCAAACCGGTTTAAATACCAGCCTTCAATCACTATATCTTCTCCATATCGAATAATTTCGTTTTTTTTTGTTAAGCATATCTCATGAAAATACTGTGAGTTGTGCAACATATTTCTCTTGAACCATTTAGTTCTGTAGGTTTAACTGGTTCAATTGTTCGATGTTTTTAGTTCTCTGTATATTTCCATATTCTGAAAATTTGAAGTTTTCAAAGCTTTAACAAATTCCTACAAACATTAACGTCCTAAAATATTCCTCAACTGTAAAATATTCACCACATTCACTGGTTTACGATTTGCCTTTTAATATTATTATTCCATTATTCCTGTGTATTTGAAATGCATGAAGGGTGCCATTGGCTCAGAGTGGGGGCCATAGTCAAGTGGTTGTATACATTTATTTTACGCGCATTCCTGATGATGTCAATTCATCATTTGATTTAGCACTGCGATTTGTTCCAAACAAAATACAAACGAAATAAAAATTGATGGAGTTTGTTTCGTTGTTTGGACACAGGAGCGGAACTAAAAGTTCTAGATACTATTTATCATATGTGAAAGTGCTTCTATGGATGATTGAAAGAAACAATATTACTATATATTAATCCTTCTATTAAATCACTTTAGACAATTTTAGATTTCTTTAAAGTTTGAATGCTTAATTCTTCTGTCAGAGCTTTATAACTCTATCGGATGAAAAACTCTTGCGGAAGTTTTCTTCATATTGACTGAACTAGTATTTCATCTATATAGTTTTGAACGGTATATAACTACAAGTACTATAACTATATATGTTCTTCATATTGACTGATCTAGTATTTTATCTATATAGTTTCGAATGTTTATTTTTCTTTGTCTCTTTCTACTTTGTTTAATCAGTAAGTTTTTTTGATTGACCCTTGGTCCGTTGTTTTATGGTCCTTTGGTTCCTTTTTAATCCATTTTAAACTTTAAGTCCCTTTTCCGAACTTAAAGTTAATTTTGTGAAAGTCTTTTGTTTTCTTCAATGCATCAGCAAGTAATATAAGTAACTTTAAAGATCTATAAGAACTTGATACTTGAAAAATTGACTTGGTCGAAGCACTTGGTTGTGACAAATACACTGCATCCAGATATTCAGTTGACTTGTATTTTATGTGATGTGAAATATCCATTGAATTCGCTACTGTGCTTTGTAATATTCTTTAGTTGGTGGCAACACAATTCATAAATAAATAAATTCCAAATCAGAATTTTGTGGAATTATTTGTGATTTTTTTCCAAACTCCTAAAAATGTAATAGGTATATGTTGGGCCAAAAATGTTATACGGAAATTATGTTTCCTCTGTTTTTATGTACATTTAATAACTTGTTTAATTATAAAAATTAAATATTCAATATTAAAAAAATTTATAAATATATTATTTTAATTAAATTGCAGTTAAATTTTAAAAAGTTTTTACTATGTACATGAACTATAAAAATTACAACACTTTTTTTCCAATTTTTTAAAAAGCAATATTTTATGCAGATGACTATATTTTATAAATAAAATTAAGTTAATTGGAGTTGTAAATACAATAAATAACACATTATATTAGCATATTCCGTTCTAGTTAAAAATATACACATATAACACGCTTTGATGGAAACACTACTCAGATAGTGTGTTTAGTCGAAAACTTTCGGAAACTAAGTACATATCCTTAACAGGATTCTGATAGACCTTAACTTAACCAAGATTCTACTATTTGCGAAAAAATTGCTGATTTGGTAATTAATTTTTTTTGTATAATAGGGATTAGTGGAATGGTTATGCAATAACCACAATTCGTGACTTTAAAAAGTAAATGTCCGACTTAATCAAACTAAACCCCTTATTCTTAGAGACATTGTCTACCCGATTATATCATTAGTACTATTTTAGTGTGGGTTCCATATCATTCATTTAAGACTTCTATCGGTGTAATTTGCGTCGAAGAATAGCCACCTTTATTGTCTTAGTAGCCACCTAACCACCTTGTGTTTCATCTTGGCATGATATAACTGTTTGCTCTAGCTGTTTTCTGTCTAGGTCTAGTCTTTTCATCTTCAGAATACTTTTAGCAGTGATTTGGTAATTGGCAGCTATAATTTTAAAACTATTGACAAAATTATACTTCTTCAGCTCATACTCCTTCATGGTATAACTACTTGCTCTAGCTGCTTCTGTCTATATCTACTCTTTTCTGCCTCAGAAAAGTATGATTATATATAATGAAACGCTTATATCCATTAGAACTAGCAATATAATAATTCATAACTATTTAATATGCTCAGAGTACAATCCTAATCTATTATTTCAATCATGTACTTCTTCTTAAACATATAGTTATCTTATACTATTTAACTAAAATAAGTTTTTATTACAAATTTTTATTATTTTATTATTATTTTTAATAGTTTATACATGTAATTCTTAATATTGATTTAAATTATTATTTTAATTTTCACTATGTAAAAATATATACTAGATGCCAAATCTTGGTAGTTGTATAAACAAAGGAAAGATTTAAAAAAAAACAAAAATATATATTATAAATTAGTTTAGAGAACTAATTTATAAGGCCTCTACATTCTAGGAGCGTTTGCAATTTAAAGGGGTTTGGCGTGTATACTAGGTTCTGATAGAATTAACCAATCTAACATATTTAATAAAAAAATAGGTTAAAGTGACTTTTTTTTTATAATAATATGAATTATTAGACCAAGGGAAGAAGAGTATGAAGAAGACAGCTTCATTAAAGGTAAAAACTCCATTAAATGAAGCCACATAATAATCAATAGATAAGTTATATCTTTACGATTGCAAAAAAAATATCCAAAAAATATTGCTAGCATGATTGCATGATTGAAATGAAAGGAAAAAATGAAAATTATGGGTATGAATAAATACCGTCAAATAGCAACTGTGTTTGGAAACTGGTGGGAGATAGAAGAGAAAAAGAAAAAATGAAAAACATCTACAAGTGTTGCAATGGTAAAGATCCAACACTGCTCGATATCGCCCTATACTTCATTACCGTATAAGAATCAATCTTATGATAAAGATCTCTATTTGAATAATGTAGATCATAAATGATTCACGTAGCGGTTTTTACTTGATTAATATAATAAGATTTGGATTTTTATATTGCATTATATTATATATCACTGTATTAGTAGGATTGTCTGTAAGAAATTCATAAATAAGTGCTATGTAAGTACGAACTAACAAGTCTGATTGTCATTCCAAATAAACTCGAAGATCCTAAGAAGATAATTGTCTTCATCAAATATATAGGCTATACGCTTAAAAATTTTTGTCTTAAGTCTTTCATCTAAGGGTACGTAGTTACTTGGACTAATGAAGGAGCTATGCTACCATTGTATCTACCAATGTATCTTCCCATCTATAAAGAGTTGTTAGTGCAAGAATACTTTTTAAATGAATATATAAAATTTCCAACTGTTGACAGTTTTTTCCTCAATTAAAAACCCAATTTTGTGGCTTAGATACTTTGAAGTTCTGAATAATATCTAAAAATATCTATAAACTTCCGAAATGAAGCATAAAGAAAAGATTGAAATGCATAAAAATTTTTAAAGTAGAGAGAGTTTTTTATATGTATTTTGTCAGTTTTGTATCTGTGGGTTATGTTGTGTGGAGTTGTTTTTTCGTTGTCTTAAGTTTCAGAATTTATATGAATGTATTTATTTTTAGGTGACAATGTGTCAAAACAACAATATCGCACATCATAACCAGAAATACACATTTGAATACTTAATAAGTAAGAAGGGGTGTGAGCATAAATGTACACTTAATAAAAAACAAAAAGCATTTTTAACACTTTTGTGAAGTAATCAAATCGAAAATTAAATCAAAAAATCCAGCATAGTAAACTTTGACTAAGAGCTAAAATTATATCTTCTCCATTAATCCGAATAGTATTGGAAACATAACATAGTAAACAAGGAAATGGATACACGTGCCATCTTTAATTTTAAGGATAAAATTATCTTACATTGACGGACCAATTACTGGAATCATTGTTTTATCTTTTTATGTTGAAACTGTTTTGACCTAGTGCACTTCAGCACTTATACTCTTTTTTAACTTGAGGTATTTTCAAAACCGCTCTTTACACCTTGACTAGATTATTGTTTATCACTATATCAGACTAAGCAATAATTGACCTCAGATCTGCATAGGTATGCAGATCGGGGAGGTCCCCGAGAAGCCTATAACCATTTCGAGATTTGATAACGCGGTGTTGGTAAGTCTGTCAGTTATCGCAAATAATTTCAGGGCTCTATCCTTTATGCATTTTTTGATGATATCAATCTTGATGTCTTTAAGGATATCATTCGTCCTAATGTACCATGGAACTTTGAAAAATTTTCTCAGAGATTGGATTCGCTTTCTGTTATCAAATTGATCCTGCTATACGTATTTATTTTTCGCTTTCTGTTATCAAATTGATCCTGCTAGAAAGGTGTTCGATTTGGTTTTCGCTGGTCAAAAATGTGGTACCTTCGGTGGAAGAACAAGGTTCTTAGTACTAGCTAGTAATAGCAAGCCACTGACCGAATTAGCTGATGGAAGCTACTGAATGTGGTTAACGACGACTTACATCTAGTAGAGTAAACGCAGTAGAAGTAAGTAATTAATGGAAGAACCAGTTCCGCAACGATTTGAAGATAGATGCTACTACCAACCGGTGACAGCAAACCGCTGGTCGGACTGACTAAAAGAAGCTACTGGATGTGGTTAAGGACGACTCACATCTGTAATGGCTACCTAAGTAAGTAAGTAAATGATGAAGTTACAGACCCATGTATATAACGTTCGTCATTTTTGAATAATCTTCTAAAATTATATTTTTATGTTATCTGAAAATTCAGTAAAAATTGAACAAACATTTCTATAATCTCCCTAGTATTTAACATACCGAATATTTCGAGTACTCTTTGTACTTCGGGGCAGAAATTTAAAAATTTAAATTGTTGTAAATTAATTTTATTGGTAATAAAAAATCGTGTATCATTCATACTTTCACAGTGTATACATATTTGTTGTGAAGTTATTTTTATTTGTATTTTATGAGAAATTTATTTGATAATTTACGAATGTCATCAATGTCTTCAATGAACTTCAACAAGATGCCATGAAAATCACAAGAGGTTTTAGGGCACAGTTGTGTTTTGGCTAGAAAATGACTTTCCGGGCTGTAAAAGTAAATAAATCAAAAGCTGAAATTGAGTTACTTATACGACATGTCACACAAATATTTTATAGGTGAAAGGATTTCCTGTTCAAGAGATCCATATAAATAAATATACATTCTATTTCTATTATAAAATTCAACTCAAAAACAAAGTAATAAGAACAAAAGTTTCGGGTTCATCTGCATATAAATAAGGAAATTTATTTTTGCCATATTATCTCTTCCAAATGGCAGCATTAAAAATCAAAATTTTAATACAAATAAAATTGAAACATAAATTAAACACGCATAAATCCCATTAAAAAGCAGTAAACATACGCGCAACCCAGAGAGCATATGAGCCAAAATTTGGCAGAAGATCAAAGCAGAACGGAATTTCTTTCATTTTAATTTAATAGTTTGGAAATCTTAATTAATTTATTTTTAAGCTCACACAAAACAAATTCTAAGCACTTAAGCGGAACGATTGACAACCACCAGAAACGCTAATTGATAACAATAACCGAATAGCCTCTCAGCCTCCCAGCATCCCAACATCTCAACATAGCATCATCGCATAATGGATCGTATTTGGGACAGATTACGAAACGCTTAAGAACGAAAAACAAAAATTAAGAGCAAATCTTCTAAAACTTTTGTTGGCGCTTAGACGCCAAATGACAAATGTCACTGCCCAGCGAGAACCACCCACGTTGGCCTGCCTGGAGTCTGCAGTCTGGGAAGGAGGAGCTGCTGTAAGCATTGCATTAATGCCTTATAATTAATTTCTGTTCCTTACTACTCGATACAAATTATGAGAAGACACAAGACGAGACATACGAGAAACTCTTATACGTCAAAGCACGCAGTATCTTCCTCTGCCTCAGTGCTGCGCGCGTAATTTAATTTCAAATTTATGTACATTAACTGAAGATAGACCCACAATGTAGGGAGGCACTCACATGCATACCCGCTCATACATACATACACACTCTTGTTGGGCAAATTAAATTGACAAAGAAAAATTGCAAAATGTGTTAAATATGCTTTAATGACACAAAATATAAAAAATGATTTCTTATGCTTAAAAAAAATAAAAAATATTAAAAATTTTTTAATAAAATCTCAAAAACGGAAAAAAAAAAACACAAAAACAAATCTCAGACGATTTGTCTTCTCTCAAGCGTGGCATTATCTCTCAAATTCCAAAAACAACATTTTTTTAAATATTGAAATTATTTTTTATTAATGAAATTAAATAAACACAAATTAACGTTAATCCTTCTTAGTTTTTTTTAAAAAATTGGTGATTAGGTCATTTATATTTCAGTGAAAATAATCTGAAAGTATTAAAATATTTGGAACGAAAAGAGATTTTCTTTTGAAAATAGAAAAATAGTTTTTAAATTAAAGAAATTTCATCACAGTTATTTTCCAATGAAAACGAAACAAATAATTTAATAATCTAATAGAAAGAATTAATTGTTATTAACAATTTAAAAAGAATCTGGATTCTTCACATACAAATACATATATTATATTTATATATACACAGTTAGGCGATTGAAGTGTTACCAACCACACAGGTATTGCCAACTACCTACTATTTTAAATTTAACAGTTTCACAGAATCGTAAGAATTTGGAGCAATTGGAATAATATTCATTTCTACAATATATGTGATTTATTGTTGAGGTGAGCAAAATCAAAAGTAAAATGAACATTATGGTCCATGAATTGAAGGCCAACAATTTTTGCTCCACTAAAAACTGCATACACAGGTTTTATACAAAAATGCTTGGCATTGTAATCAATGCTAAAGAATACTCATATAAATGCATTGTCATATATTTCATTAGTTACAACATATCTCAAATCTGGAATCACTAAGTCCAAGGTGATTCAAAGTATCAGAAAACTTATACCTAATATAGTTAAAGAATAAAGTAATACACATCTGGATATCTACCATATAAACAACCGATTTGATGGGAATAACACTGTTGGTGAATTGACAAAAGAAAGTGTTGGAAGTCTCTTTACAGGTTTTGAGTCTGAGAACTCTATACTTAGAAACATCATATATGAACTATTGTGAAAATCCTAAATGGACGCATCTGACCAAAAAAAAACCAAATAGCTCAGTCAGAACAGCAATAAAAATGCTTTTAAACTTCTTAGCATAAATAGATCTAAACTCAGATTAATAACAACGTTTCTTTATTAAACATCCTGCTGTTATCTGCTATCTTTCAGCGATTGAATTTAAGATCTGTTAAAGTGTAGGATCTCTTGAATTAATAGACTTATTAAGAGATTTTTATTAATCTCTTAAAAATAGACTTATGTGATTTAAAGTAAGATCTTATGCATAGTTTGCAAACAACTTTGTAATATGTTTCATATAGTAAACTTATAGAAAACATTACCATATCTCTCTACATTAGCACCTCAAATACTTGCTTTTATTTCTTGATTAAGAATTAACCGCGGGAAAAAGAAAACATAAATCCCAGACATACTGAATTTTAGCAACAAAGAATAGTAGAAAGTGGTTCAATAGCTTATAAAACATTGTCTGCTCATAGTTGGGCAATATAATTCTAATAAATTGAAGACGCAGCAAACTTTTCTTTCCTTTAGAAAAAACGAACATTTTTACTTTATAATAGATGAAAAAAAATAAATTTAAAATTTTTAATATTAGCTCTACGTCTATGCAATGCAAATGAATACCAACAATTTGTTTATCCATCCTGTCACTCCTTAATATTGTACAAAATTATCATTTAGAAAACGACTTTCTGTTTCTTATATTAGCATTTTAATATCTTCTGTGTTTTGCACTCATTTTCCCTCTATTACCACCTACCTTCGCTGCTTCAATTTACATTTTGTCGAAACCGTTTATTGCCTTTAAAAGTTACTTGGTTCTGGAAAAGTTCCTTGCCTTAAAGTAATAAGAGGCGAAGGAATGTCTCGAAGTAAGCAAACGGTGTCGTTACCTATGTGACTTAGGATAAACTTTGAAATGATTTTCTGTAATGTAATTGTATAATGTGATGTATACATTGTCTTTTTGTTAAATTTTTTATGAATCCCAACAACGGAAGAGCAAAGGAAATGCTTTACACGGAGAGTTAGGGAATATTTCTGGTGTGTTCTTTTAGAGGTCTTTTGGATGTGGGGATTTTAAAAAATATTTGAAAGGTTGATCTATAATTAACTTTGTCATTTAGTATGAAATAAAAATCTCATTTCGATGAAATCTTTTGTCAATTATATAGACGGAGATATTATTTGGAACCCCATAGTAACAAAAAGATTTGCATGAAAAAATCTTTAGCATTATTAATAACTTTACATTCACTTTAAAGATAATAGTACTCTTGTAAAGTTAATCGCCAGTAATTAATAGCAACTGACTTCAGAGATTCTAAAAATGCACAGATTGAATCTAATCGCCAATCCAATCGCCACCAAAACCAACAACTGAATAATCAGTTGGTTTATATAATAACATAATGGCGTAAGCAAATAAAATATATCATTCTAGTTGAATGTGTATAAGAGTTACTAAAGTATAAGAGAATAAAATTATCTGGGTCACTTAATAAATAAGAATTTATCAAAGTTAATAATAATAAAAATATAGTTACATTAATAAATCCACAGTTATATTTTTCAAAGTAAAATAAGGATGAAAAGAAATTTTATTAATATTTGAATTTAATCCTTGTACATACTAATATAATATTCATACTCGCACCTGTTCGGATTGAAAGCAAATACCGGTCTATAATTGCTTCCTTGTAATCTATATATAGATGATATACAATCCTTTGTATTTGTTGATCATTTTCTAATAAGTAAAAGTAGAACCGATCTGGATGTTTATGTTCAAATCAATAAGGGAAATTTCTTTTTGCATTTTATTTTTATTACGATATTACCTTCCAAAGGCAATAACATTTTACTTTTCCTTAACTAAGGAAAGGTAAAAGGTGCTTTCTTAAGGTGAACACCAAAATAAAGCAAGCTTGTTGAAACCTAACTCGGACATGATCAGGGGAGCTCTCAAAAGCAATCTCAGGACAATCGTTATCATAGAGTGTCATCTAAAATTTCAATAAAACGATAAACTGCAATACCAGTCATATAACTCTGAACAAATTGAGATTCAATGAAATAGTTGAGGTCATATGCACTTCATAATTTCTAAATAATTTCTAAACATTATTACCTACCATTGAGGTTCAACAAGACGATTTTCTTAATAAACTTATTAGCATAATGTAATGATAAGCATCCCCATTGGATTCCAATAGAAGGTATGCGTTTGGATATAGTTTTCTTCTTAGGGGGAAGTGAGGCCTATCTAACACCTTTGCACAGCACCCGGTTTAGAAATTAAGCTCGACATCGAATGAAATGGATACAATCGTTCCACTTGTTATAAAATTTAAATGGTTCGAAATTTGGATATTAACTACAGCGACCTTGATACTTTCATTAGAACCTTAGGTTTTAATAACAGCTGTCATGTATTCGACTCCTTTATCTATATCACGATAAAGAGGTCAATCTAACTTGATAATAATAGCCAATACTGTGTTCCCTATACCGGTGGTGCCAGACCTACACTTCCGATCGAGTACCGCAAGTGTAACTCACTTACTATAGTTACTACCAGGGGTTGCCTACTCGATGTTAGTCTTACGACTGGCATGTCCTACTTCGGGAAAATAATTTCCCTTTTATATTAAAAGTACCATTCTTATTTCCAACACCAATTTCAATGATCTTATCTTACATATACAATATATAACTAACTCCATCTTCCATCTACTTACTTTATTGATGTCCTATCGTATGTTATACTCGTATTTCGTATACTCGTACGTTATGTGTAAAAAGCTTTTATTTAAAAATCACAAATGTCGTTTATTTTTGATGTAGGAAAAATGCATAAAATTTTAAACGCCTCATGCCGTTACCCTATAAACTTAATATACAAAGCAATTTACAGTTATGAAAATGAGAAACATATCCGCAAAACAACATCAACAGGCAGTAAAATGACCGAAACGAAAAAAATTATGTATTTTATATAAATGGAAGTAACGTAGTGTATAATTGAGAGAAGCAAACTCCTAGCAACGGAATAAGTACCCCAGAGGACACTTAAAAACCCGACCAACTGCACGTACAAAGTAGAATATTGTCGCTAACATTTTTAAAATGAAATGCTTCTAAGGATGAAGGTGAAATACCCACACACACACTCATACATACAGACACACACACAAACAACCGAATGGAAGAGGAAACGAAAGAAAAATAAAAAAGAAAAATCCTGTAAAGCTGTTAAGCGAGCAAATAGTGTCAGCAAGCAATTGCAGTGCATAAATAAAAACAAAGCATGAAAAAACAACAAGAAAGAATAAATAAATAAAAATTAAAAATACTGAAGGACTTGCTTATGATTCCCTTTCCGTTGAAATAAACAAAAAACAAAAAAGATAGTTTGACAAAAGCAAAACAAAAACAAAAACAAAAACGAAAATAAAAAAAGTCAAATTACGACAAACGGAGAATGAAAGAAAGCTTAAAACGACAACAGCGAGAAGAACGGCAACGGCCATATTGAAAACAACATTTAAATTGAGCGCAATTGTCGTAAGTGAAAAAAATAAGGAAATTTGCAGGGAAATTAAAGAAATTTCCCAAAATAAAGTAAAATTATGACAGCAAATTATGTTACGATTGGCTGCACACGAGAGGCGTTGCCACGTCCAAATTGAGCTAAAACTCATTTTCTACGGCTTGCGTATCAGCACGAAGAGAAGCAGCATTTGAGTGAAATTTATTTGAGGGGTAATAGCATTTGTGAGCATTGCGTGTGATATTGTGATGAGTGAGTAGTAATGTAATTTAATGATGTGAGCTATAGTGTTTACAGTTCCATACTTAAATTGAGTGTTGTTAGTGTTCGTGGTGGTGAGGCTAAATCTAGTGCATAATTCAGTAGTTCATTTCTTTTATGGAGCTGGTTGCAATTTAGCGCTTAATGACATAGTCACTCTCTGTGTGCCGCAAGGGTGTTTGGTGTTTGGTGTTTGTACTTCGCAAAAGTAGTAGTTGCAACGCTCTTATTACCAACAAAAATGTAGCAGTAGTATCGTGTAACTTAAACCTTTCTAAGCGCAATGATGCAAATATCTACTGTCGTTTACCGTTACAATGACAGCCATTTATGGCAATTAACACTTGAGCTGTTTATTCACAGACAGCTTTCTCTGACAGTTTACGCTACGCCATGACATGCCTTTCCATGTAACCATTTAATTTTTATTATCAACCGTAACCAGTAATGCTGACATTACCGTCGTCTGTTCACACCCAATTTTGTTTAGTGGCTGTTAGGAATTGTATTTTAAGCCAACCAAACCAAAAGTAACAGTAAAATTCATTTCAGTGTTTTACGAATTCCAAAAACTTAACAAATTTTTGGTCATTTTTAAATTTTCTAATTTAAAAGTTTCCAATTTACAGTTTTAAATTGGAAATAATCAAAGTGAACCACATCAGAATTCCATTAAATCATTCCGAAATTGCCATTTTATATATGTAAGCCAAAAATTACCCGCAAATTTCCATTAACGCCTCCAACCATTTAAAACAGTTACAAAATTTCTAATTTCGCAGTTGTGCGGTCCTCGCCGTTGCTCCTTCGTTTAGGAAAATTCAATATCCTGCATAATTAATTGCAATTAGCACGTTTTTGTTTTGCTCCGACAAAAATTAAGTTCAAAATTTGCGCAAATGAAGCGCATCGCACTGCTCGTTTAGTGAAAGTGTGAGCGAAATTTTCTAATTACCTACAAAGTGGCCAAATTCGAATTCATTTTCGGCACCGACCGGCCGCACCAGTCGTACCAGTCGCACCGATCCAAACCGACCGGCCGCGTCGATGGACTGAAATGCGATAGAATTTTTAATTACCTGCAAATTAAAGGTGGAATTAGTATGGAATTTAAAATCACCAAACGTAAATGTGTTTAAGTTTTGGGGAACAGCACTGAATACGATATCAGGTACTTTGCATATTCTACTACATTTTCACTTCACCTCAATAGGTCGACATAGAATCCTCTGTGAGACAAATTAAGATTGTATTATTGCTAATTAACATATATGTTATTGTATTGAGAAATATCGGAAAAGCATATTATATATCAAATATATCAAAGCATATACCTTATATTTATACTTTGTACCAATAATTACAACTATTAGGATTTTATTGCAACAATAGATTCACGGTGTGAAATAATTATGCTTACTACAATATATCAGAAGTATTAGAATTGAATAAATGGTAATAAAATACAACAAAAATTTTAATTTTAATTAATTTTTTTATTTTTGACTAATCATACAACTGCAACAAATGTCATGGAATTTCGCAGAGATTTTTAAAAATAACGGCAAAACGAAGTATATGTCGGCTACTCGTGCGTCACATGATTGTTAAGTTTAAAGCTGAAGACTATATTCTCCATTCCATTTCATCGACCATAGCATGGTCGTAAGAAACAACAACATTATCAGCTAGAAAATCAGACGAAGAAACACTATTGTTAATAGGTGCTACAATGAACTCAGTAGTCAATGGGATGTGGAGGTTTATGTCTATCTCTCTCCCTCTCTCTCTCTAGACAAAACTAGTATTTTATAGATCGTGCGTTACACGAAGCATAGGTAGGATCTATATAGTCCCTATAGATCTTACCTGTGGTTTTGTATGACGCAGTAGCATGGAGAGTAACACAGAATGATCAAACAGCGTTGTGAGTTTTCGAAAGAAAATCTCTTCGTAAAACCTTTGGTCCTCTACAAGTTGGCGACGACTACCGCATCCGAATAAACCATGAAATTTACGAGCTCATGGTTCATGACATTTATATAATTCAACGAATTAACGATTTAGTCACTTCGCTGCCGTCTTGAAGTTATGAGAATTAATAGCGATGCTCCAGCTAAAAAGCTGTTTGAAGCGGTAGTTGAAGTAAGAAGGCGTTTAGGTGAACCGTGTCTCCGATGAAGTGTTCAAATTGAGTAAGTACTAAACACAATTGATATAGAAACTGAAAAAAATGCAAACGCGCCTTGTAAAATAAGCTGCATCATGCCGAACCCGATTACAAGTTGTAATAGTCACATTAGTAAGTAAGTAAATTGAAGGAAGAAGGCGTAACGGTAAAACGTGTCTCCGGTGAAGTCCTGCAACACTGACTCTATATAGTTTAATGGACTGTAACTAATAACACTCAACAAGTCAAGGTAGAACTTTTTATAGAGTCTTTCAGATCGCAAAAAAGTGATGTGGAAATAAAAATAAAAATAATATAATAAGAAATTTGATTTTAACGTCAGTTATGACGGTTGTGACTATTTAACTTCATCGAAACTATTGTGTGTATTTAATAAAGAGGTTTCGAAAAGTAGTGCACTACAACAACAAAAATTCTTTTTATATTATTTAAATTAGTTGAATTTGTTACTGACCATACAGTTTTTTCGAGTATTACCAAAAACCCATCATTAGTGCTTTTGGAATTATTTTTTATATAATAATTTTTAAGACTGCGAGGGCGAAAGGTTGAACTCGTGCTCTATCAAATTTAAAGTTCAGAGTCAGTGTTGATTAGTCAACTGACCAAATTCTGTACGAAACAAATAAAATCTATAATCCCACTCTTTATAAACTTGTAATGAATGTCACTATTGGTTAATAGTATATTATTAAACAAAGAGTTTATATTGCTATCTTTATCATGAACCCACAACTCATGATATTTTAGCTTTCAATCAAAAAGTGTCTTCTGTTTAGTTAGGACTAATTTGTAGCACAAAATATCTGCTATAATCACTAGAAGTCAGTACCTTTTTATTGCTATTTCATTCTGAATACACATATCACATTTGATAGTACTAACATCTAAAAAAATTCGGTGGAGATGCGTTATAAGGGGGAATAAAAATTGGGTTTCGAATAGTGTGACTCTTCTCTTTATTTGCCAGTTTTGTGCCTTATTATCTACTTTGGCTTCTGCTTCACTTTTGTGAGTGAACGCGGAACCTGATAGTTTGCTATATTTTGATTTTGAAATTTCGATATCAAATATGCATTTCATTTTGTTCGGTCAGTCACTTAAAATATTGCTGAAATTTTACACTGGTGGAGCAAGATCGACAAACAAGCTGTCAGAAGAGAGCGGAGGCACTAAATTTCAGTCACGTAAAAGTATGGTATTATTTAAAAAGAGCTGGCTAAGCTTGATGTTTCGGTACCATATAACATAGGAAAATTTGATTGAGAGAGTTACCATTAATGAAACGCTTCTGAAACGCAAAAAATCGAACCTTTTTTGAAATGAATCACAAACGACTTCAAAATCTATATTGACGCCAAACAAGGTTATGTTTTCATCAAGTGTTTGATGAAATTGGAAGGTATTTGTCTATTACGAGTTAAACCAGTCTGATGCAATGGTTAATTCGACGTTTGCAGCTCAGAAATCAACCGCTTGAATCAAATAGACAAGGATCAGAATTTGTTAACAGAAAAGGAGTTGTGCTCCATTATGACAATGTTAAACCACACACATTTTCACTGAATTGATACAAATTGACTGCAATTGTCAGCCATCGTATATCTCGGATCATGTAGTGTTTGACTACTATTTATTTCGGACTCTGCAGGACTCTCTAAATAGAAAAACTTGATTTGAAAATGTACCAAAAGATGGTGGATACTTACCGATATCACCCAGTATTTGTATATTGATAAGTTACACTACTTTTTAATAAACTGTATGTATATTTATAATGTATTTATGTATTTATGTGAAAACTTAAAATCGTCGTAAAATTTTTACCATCACTCCTTCAACATAATCCTTAAGGAGATATAGAATTGCTAATAATCCTTGCCAATTAATTTTGTAAAATTTTATGAATTAAGTTCTCACACATATTTACATTAATTTCCAAATGGTAATTATCATTTCATTTACATTTTGACTGCAAAATGATGTATTTATGGTTGTTTGTATATATCGAAATACGAGGATTTATTTATGTACGGAATTTTGCGGAGGCCATATTTAATGAATTTAACTGCACAATAAATGCGCATTGACTTTAGCCGCTCATTAGTTTAATTAGGAGACAAATTAACGCGGCTCAGTGAAGGCACCGGGCATCGCCAGGGTAAATAAATAAATAAAATGGCTGCTCGCCTAATGCGCCATCAAACGAGCTCCTCGTAAATTAAGTCAATACGAATGGGCAGTTGCGCGGCGTGACGTGGCGTGGCGTAGCGCAGCGCGGCGAGTGTGAAGCGTTTGCCAAATAAAAAGGCCAATCAAATTTTTAACCCAAAAAAAAAATAAAAGCAGAAAAAAAATAAACGCGAAAAATATATAAAATTGCGATACGTAAAACAGCGAATTAAAATAATTTAATTAGCAATAAATTACGTTGTTGACCGCATAAAATGCGAATTAATGAACGAAAATGGCCGAGCAGATTTTAAGCTCATTTGCATGAATAATTAAATATTATCGAAGTAATTACGAAAGGCGGGTGGAGAGTGGAGAATGATGGGCAATGCTTTAAAGTGTAATCGGAGACAAATTGATGAAATAAAAATTTTTAATTAGTGTAATTTTATGGCTGATGGAAATTAAAGAAACACTTAAGTATATAAGAAGATAGAGAAGCTGAAAAGCAAAAAGATGTTAATAAATAAAAAGAAAAATTGTTAAAAATTGTGATAAAGCAAAAAATTATAAAATACTAAAAAATATTTTCATACAAAAATTAATTACATTATTTATAAAAAAAAATTTTCATAAACAACAACTAAAATTTGTTAGTTCAATTTAAAATATAAATCTAATTAATTAACTGTTCACACTAACAAAAGATTGATAAATTGATTACTTGTAAATAAGCCAATCTGCACTTCATTGCCATTTAATAGTCACTCATGTGAATGTGCATATTTGCCAATCTAAATGCTTTTATCAATAATTATGCACCGAACATTGGGAGCATACTATGCATTCTATGTGCTGAAATAAATTAATGCAGTCACAGCAACACATGTAATGCGATTTCCCACTAATTAAGTGTCACCAAATGCCGTGAAATACCGTTGGAAGAAAAGCCTTTACCCTCACAAACGCCACTGCACGATAATTTTAATTTATAATACATACACTTAAAGCAACCCAACGGGAAATTGACATTATTAACTATAGCACTCTGTGTAGTTCTGGAAGAAAAGTTTTGTACAGGAAGAACCTATCCAGTTAGACCGCTTGTGATTAGCTTACTGGTGAAGTCGAATTTGATTAGACATATAATATGATTTTTGGCAATTTCAAGTATTAGCTTCGGCATATATGGTTGCCTTGACGCAACTTCTTTATCCAGAAAGCCGAATTCATTCGCCACATTGCCATCAAAATCACTGTGTGCAGGTATCTAGTGTCACATTATTTTGTTCATATCAGCCAGATTTTTTAAAACATTTGTCGCTTCCTAAACCAATGCAGAATTTTTCAAAAATTGAATTTTTTGATACCTGATAAATACCGAAGCCATTATACACAAGGAATTCATTCCAAGAAAGTGGCAAAACAAATAAAGAGGCTTAGATTCGGATATGTCGATTAAGTAAATATACGGAATATTTACTTAATGAATACCTTATACAGTATTTAGTGTCGCCGTTGAAGTTATTCTTAAATACCAAGTTAACAAATGTGTTATTAGTTAAATTGACCTGATCATTTTGTTAGAAAAATTTTAGCTCATGTGGTAAAGTAGATATGAAAACCAATATGCGGTATGTTTCAACCAACATGAGTCGAGTAAGAATATTTTGACCTATGATTTAATCAAAATCTAGTTAAATCAATCAAATTATTTTTCTGAGTATAGTCTTTGTATAATCTTTATATGCATATTAATATTTCTTTCTATTGAATAGTAAAAAATGAAAAAGTTAAAAAAACAATAATTTTATATATAAGTTAAAAATAAAAAAATTGAATGCTTTAAGTAAATTTCCTGCTGGGTGTGAGTTGTACATATACATTCAAGTGCTTGCAGTTAATAATATAATAGGCTCATGAGTGCTCACATGCGTATAAATTTAATATATATTTGTGTACTTGTGTGGATTTATATAAACAAACTTAAAAACTTTAATGTCAGCCAGTGCATGCCTGTGCGTGTGTATATGTGTATATGCATGTCGGCCTGTGTGTGTTTACATAAATAATGAATAATGACGAGACAAGCAATTTAAATAATTTGCGGTTATACCGTGCGTATGCGCATCATTAATTATTGCCTGTAAATAGAAATTAGTTACACTGCAAAATTTTTAGTATTTACAATAAAATTCTTTGACGTATATGAAAAATAGTTTATTTTATGTTGAAATTGAATAATGCGGGCAGTGTAAGTCAGTATTAAATGAATATTTTAAGATAATTTCTTTAATAAGTAATAAAATTTATTAAAAAAAAATTGAATAAATACGCACAGTATTTTATTTTATATATAGTTATATATAGTTCTGTATTCGAAATCTGAGTAGCAATTTAATTGGATTATGTTATAATATATCTAAACAGCTGTGGCTACAGTCCTCGATAAGATTGTGTGATATTTTGCAATAATATTTTCATTAATAGATTTAACCGGGCTTATCAAAATAGACGTTTTCACAAATTCGATCCTACATGAGAGAGCAAGAGTGTTATAAAAAGCATATATGAAATCTCAGTGCTTGAAATGGATAGAGCGCAAAGAAAGAATCCAAGCAAATTGTGTAAGTAGTAAAAGGAAAAACAAAAAAAAGAAATGGAGATGGATTTAATTAGTATAGGAATGATGTAATGCCCGACTTAGACAAAACTTGATACACATAATTATGGATCCGCATTGCATTTAAAATGGAACGTACTAATAATGGAACCTCTGGTCCACCAATCACTAAAATTAATCTATGTTAATATTTGTTATAAAGTCAAGCCAACTATTATTTGTGTTGGTTTTCTGGTGACATTGGCAGTTGATGATCCCTCTACAGCAATATTTTTAGATTGTAGTTATACTAAGAAATAAGAAGACAATAATATTTGCAATGAAGTTCCGCATTATCGTTTGTGATTGTTTTTGACGGCCATGCCAGCGTATATTAAAAAAGAAGAAAAAATGAATTTAAATGTAATATTTATATAAAAGTCAAACACCATCATTTGTAAGTGGTGGTAGGAACCGAGACACCAATTAAAATTTCTCTATTAAAGTTTTTGGACGAAGATGTCAAAGTTAAAACAAATATCTAACGGAAAAATTTACGTTTCAATAAGATATAGTGGATAATTCAACAAGATGTTATATAAATATTGAATCTCCCACCCAATCATTTCTGTAGCAGTTGTGGAGAGGATAATTTAAGTGCCTCACATCTGCTGTGTTACTGCGAACCGCATGTGAAACACAGATTTTAAGTGTCTTAGGTAGTTTAAGGACCTCCCTCTAAAAAACATTTTAATTTTGTCAAAGATTTAGTGTGAATCTTGGCTGGCTTCACAACCGTTCTTTAAACAGCATGTTAGGCTTTAATAAAAATTTGAAGTGATTTTCAAACCTATGAGTTTCTTATACAACAACGCAATAGACTAATACTCCTAAGGGGACTCTTATGATAGGCGGTATTATCTAACCTAACCTCAGAGAATACACTGGCATGAAAGTTAAAGTTCAGTTGAATTGAACTCTAATATTTTTGCACACTATAAGATTTACTATTGGTATCTTTCCAATGCTATATTAAAAGTCTACTTATACTGAATTCAAGAAATTAATAATAATAGATTAAGTTTTAATACCGAATTTGAAAATTTAATATATTTTTTTAAAAAAAATTTATATTAAATTAAATTAATAATAAATAAATAAAATTAATTAAATTACTCAGATTTAAATGAAAATCATTTAGAAATTAGTAAATCATTCATAATAATATATTTTATATTATTAAAAGTATTATCATTTATTGACAAAATATCATTTTAATTATTCATTCATAATAGTAAAATATATTATATTATTAAAAGTATTATCATTTATTGTAAAAGTATTGAAAGTTCACAAAAGCAGACATGCCTCCACAAAAATATCTACAATTTTATTTTTTGAGGTAAATTCTCTTTCTTTTACTTTTTGGAGTTTTCTACAGTGTGCCAAGCAGTTTGGCATACACCAATTAAAATGAGTGCGACAAATGGTGTTGCAAAAAAGCAAAGCATGCTTAAAACTAATTAAAATGAAAAAGCATAACAAGCTTCTCATTAATATCGTCTACCCATTAAGTGGTTAATTATAGAAAAACGGCGTCTTTTCAACCACAGAAACGACGACGTCGACGACGACAACAAGCAATAAAAAGCAAGGGAGCCAACAAAAAATGAATAAAAAGCGTACACAAGCCACAGGCATATATACAAATAGATATACATATACACATACACATTACCACTTCAGTTTGAAATGGAAGTAGTAAAATGAAAAAAAAAACTGAATACCAACAACAACGAACATACAAACAAAATTATAACTACTTGCATTTATTACTGCAAAGTACCTATGTGAATCTGTGTGAAGAAGACTACTGACAATAATAACAGCAACAACATTGAAGTACTGTGACTACCACAACGACTATTGAAGCTCTCCTTAATTTGGCAAAAGAAAAGCTATTTTATTGCACTTCTCATACCAAACTCACCTACACACATACATACACAAACAAACACAAACTTGCATTGGTACAGTGAACGTTGTAGTTCATTAAACAGAGTAGAAGACAGCAACGGCTTAGTAGCATTCATACTCTACTCCTATACTGTCCCTATCAGCAACAAAAACACAATACAAACAGTAGCGGTAGCAGTGGCAGTGGCAGTGCTTATGCTAGCAAAAACCAACACAATTACCTTCACCATTAAATTGAAGGCAGATGACACTGCCTGCAATGAGATACGTTTCGATGCGAATAAACCGCAAATTGGATGCGATATTAAATTGCCTGTGCAAAGCGCATATAAATTTTGTTCAATTTAAACAATTTGTGCAAATGGAGAGCAAAACTGTGCTCGAGTACGAGTATGAGTACACGTCTGCGCGTATAAACGAGCTGGCAAGCAATAAGCACTTTAATAATAAAAGTATGAACAAGATGGCGTCATCTCATCTACTAACTTATGCTAAAGGAGGTGGTATGGTGTGGTGGCTGTGTTGTGTGGGCTATACTATGGTGAGTCTTATTGCTGCTGTTGTTATTATTGTAGTTGTTTTTGTTGTTCTTATTTTGTTATTATATGGCGGCTCTTTTTGAAGAATGAGTTTGCTAAGTAGCTTGGTAAATGTTCTCCTCTTTTAAATTGCATATAATATTTTTATATTTTCTTGTTGTTGTTTTTGTTATATTATTTGTAAAATTTTCTTTTCTCGTTTTTACAATGTTTTCGTTTTTTTGGACTTATTTTTATTATATTTTTTGTTATTTTTTTTTTGTTTTGATACTTTGTGGAAAATGAAAATGGTTGTCGTTATTGTTCAGCTTCAGTAATTCACTAAATGCAGTTGTACACAAAAAATGAATTATGAGTTGATGTGAATCAGATATTTAAAAATAGTGTTGCCATTAAATGTCGTTTTTTGTGTGCCGAGAATATATGAGTATGTCAGATTATATGTGTATTATATGTCATTTATATATGGAAAATAATGTAGAATTTATTTTTTATGATATTATAGTTTCAGTTGGACATTATGTTATAGTTCGTAGTTTTTTTGATTATATGATTATGTTATATTTTGATTACATATATATGTGGTAATGTAATACATAAAATTGTATTTTTAAACTATTTTCATATATACTAGTATAAGTAACGTATGCATGGTTTTTGCTGTAATACATGTGTAAATAAATGATCAATCTGATGAAAAAAAGCTATATTTACTTTATTGTTTTTATGTTTTTGAGTTCAAGAACTGCGTTCTTAAAATCGAATATTTATAATTTTTTGTATGAATATAACCATTTCGCTTGATTTTGCACCTGCTTAATAAACCTAGATAATCAAAAACTTACTAAATTGTTTATTACGATCATTGCATTTACTCGGATCTATTTAAATATGAATTTACGTGCCATATACATCAATTCAGCAATTATATTAGATAGTATTTAAATAGAAAGCAAAAATGTATACCCAGTTTTGTGTTAAAATTACTTTTGAGGATCTCTTTGTGCCATTGCCAATGTAAGATTTTCTTGCGCTCATATTATGTAAAGTCATGGTCACGTCAAATTTGAAAGTTTTGTTGTTTTAAATGCTCATTTAGAAATTAAGAATGAGAGAAACAATGAAATGACGATTTCAATTTGGTCACGTTGGTCAAATTAATGTTTCTCAGTAATAAATGTTAAAATGTTCCCGTATTAGGAGTATATATGCTTGTTTTTGTAAGTACGTATTTGAATATGTACTTAATTATACATTTTCCTGTATTTCAAAGTATAAAATATAAAAATAAAAGGTATAAAAATACTTTTAAATATCACTTAATTACGTTTTCTTATTCTTCCTTTATTCTCTTTTTTAAAACAAAAAGATTATTTAGAAAATGTTAAACAGTCCATTAAGTAAATGTTTCAACGTTAGCTCATTAACATATCCTAAAAAAATGAATTCTGCTTTGAGTTGTAATTAAATTACGTTTAACAAAAATTGGCAACACTATAAATATATTCGCAGTCTTGCATATACGATTAACAGCCCAACGCGCCCCATAGAGCAGAGCATAATGTCGTTAATACAACTACAAACGCAAACGTTTACTGCAATAACAAGCCAAAGCATCACACACACAAACATGTACACACTCTAATGCCCAACAAGTCTAAAATACTAAGCGAAAATGTCTTCCAATAAGAATAAAAGTTTGAATTCCGCTTTGAATTAAAGAAAACAAAAAAAATTCTAAAATAAAACCAAAGATCCATTTCAGAGCCAACCAAGCATATAAACAAACAAATTTTTCGCTAAATAATTTGACAATTACTCACATTCAAGTAGGCAGGCAGAGACGTAAGACGACTGCATACAACTAAGCAATTTTAGTATTAAAACATGAAAGAGTAAAAGACAGCAGCAAACCATAAGTGAAGGCGCAGAGAAGAAAGTGGCAAAAATAAAAATAAAACTAAAACTGAAAATAAAAGAAACAAAAACAAAATAAAACACTGAACACTGCAGACTGCAGTATACACTGGTATATGCGAAAATGAAAAGTCGCCTTGGAACACACCATTACATTTGCTAACGAGGGGAAAACAAATTAAATCATTAGATTGTGATACTGATCCTTTAGACTTAAGTACCGAGTGTAGTTATGGTTGTGTTAGGAAAACCGCTTAGACTATATTGCCAGCAAGCAAACAAAAAGAAGCTTTAACAGCGGGCGAAGGGTAAAGCCTTCAGATATTTATGCTACTCATATAAATTACAACGATAATTTCTGTCAAGAGTAAAATCTTGACAGAGCCATTAAAAAGAGGAGGAGTTAAAATTTTTGCTCGCGTAGGGTGAACTGAGCATGTACTCAAGCAACTGCTCAATCTGTCTCATTGTGTAGTAATTGACTCAACAGCTGTTGTCCAAGTGGGCGTGCGCTCCATTTTTTTTACAAGCACAAATTTCTACTTATAACGGATAACACTCACTCAACCCAATGAGTTGCGTTTGCAATTAAAAATAACCAAGCAACCACCACCATAGACGCTGTTCTCCTACAGCATCCAAGCATCGGTAGTTGTGTGTGGCGGGGTAGCAAGAGTGAAATTTTTCTTATTTTTTCTTGTAGTATTTTTATTTTGAGTTGGTTCAGTTCACTTGCCGCAAGCACGGTAAGTTGTCAACTCGATTGATTAGTTTGTGTCGTCGTTTATCGTGTAAAGGCAGGCAGCACACTTTTACTCTTTCCGTTTGAGTCGAATAGGAAAAAAATAGAAAAATCTTTGTGGAAGAGATTAAATAAAAATCAACCCTCTTCAGACATTATTGGTTTGCGCGCGGATTAGACAAGATACGCACTGCGGATGCGATATCAGTAACAGTCGATTGGCTGCCATCGAAGTGAATAGTACTTTGAAATTATTTAGCGGAAAATGCTGAAGTGTGCGTAGTAAAAGAAATCTACAACTGAACTTACTTCCATAAAAAAATTAATTTTTTTTTAATAAATTATGTTAATTAAATTAATACTCTGTGTGCTATAAGTGTTAAAATTAATAACAAAAGGATTGTGTGAATTTTAAAAACTTGTAATTCAAACAAAAAAAAACAAGCCCAAAAATAATTTATATAATACCAAATTACTAAACAAACTAAGTTTTTTTACTTATGTGAAAATGGTGATGCTACAATCACCGGTGAAAACTACAGATTCAACTCAAACAGCAGCTACCGTCGGTCAAATGAGTCCCAAGTCACATCCCGATTCGCCAAAATCGAATACTTCTCCTGAAGTCCAACATAACATAGCCGGCGGTATATCGCCGACAGCTGTCGTCAATTCTCCAACAGCAAAAGCAACCAAATTTGTCCAGAATCAACAGCAGTTGCCAACAAATAATGTTGCTGCCTTACAGCAAACACTCAAATCAACTGCTACCAATGAAGAGAGTTTACGTTATTCACTGGAATGCCTCAAACAAATGACGGACAATAGTAAACTTAACAGATACAGTCCCACGACTGAAGATTCCGATAGTGAAAAATGCATTAATAATAATAATAATAACAGTTCCAATAACAACAATAACAACACCACACGACGCTCGCAATCACCAGTTGCGTTACCAAATTCGCAACAACGTAAACTACTTGAACTTGCTAGTGCACGACAGCTGGCACGTCCAGAACCCCTACAACATCCACACGCTGCACTACTGCAGCAACATCCGCACTTGCTACAAAATCCCCAATTCTTAGCAGCAGCAGCGGCGCAACATCACCATCACCAACAACAACAGTTACATCATAATCCACATCAATCGCATCATGCCTTTCACCTGCGTCCACCATTTCCAACTGCAACAACTACATTAACAATACCAATTAATGCCACTCCACCCTCGCCGGCTAATTCACCACTGTCCCCACCAACATCACCACTACAACCACATTCCGAACAACTACAACAACAACACCAATTGCTTTCACCTTCCGCAACCCAACAACATTCCACACATCCTTTACTGCAAGGCCACCCGCAGTTGCTGTCATCGCCACCCTCATCAATGCTGCTGACCTCACATACCCAACAACAACAACAGCAACAACAACAACAAGCAACCGCAAACAGTAGTCCCTCATCAACAACAATACATGACATGGATCTGGAACGCATTAAGCTGGTTGCGGCACAGGCTGTTGCACGCAGCACATCAAGTGTTGCTGCCTGTACCACCGTGTCCACTCCGGCTTCCATGACAGCGAATGCCGTCTCAGCCTCTGGTCTTTGCTTGCCACCAACAAATCCTCGCACAGAATTAAGTGATTATGGTTTTAGAATACAATTGGGGGGCTTGGCGGCCGCTGCGGCGGCAGCTGCCGCTACTTCAAGGCAAATTGCGGCTGCTAATTATGCGCGAAGTGATACCAGTGAAGAGTTAAATGTCGATGGAAATGATGAGGAAAGCAACGATGGATCCAATGGTACACCATCAGTAAGTTTTGCACAAATTAATACATTAAAGAAATTCCATTAAGTTCAGTGTTTATGTGTTGAAGGAGGAGACGGAAGCATAATTGAATTAAGTAAAACAGAGTTACTAACAAAGTAGTAGAATAGAACTGATATATCTTTTTTAATTTGTAATTATAATTTATTAATATATGTATAACACTGGGCTATAACAAAATATTATAACTAATGTTAATTTCGACTGACAAATCTAGAGCAGAGCAGTTTAGAACAAATGTACTATTAAGGAAATCTGTTGAAGCAATTGATACCCTAGCAAGTGCAAATAGGTAATTTGTAAAAGATCGCAGTCCCCCAGTCACACTTAGTTACTACAGGCATCTTTAAAAATGTGTCACTAATTAGCATCGCTAAAGATGTAGAGTTCCAAGTAGAACTCAGTTACTAAAGGTTTATTTAAATAAGTACTACTATCGCTAATGATGAAGGAATTTATGCGTAGTACGTAGTGTCAGAAAGTTGAACATACCAACTGCCAGTCACAGTTATTACGAGTTTCTTTTAAAAGGTGCCATTAACTACCATAGCTATATATAGAACTTATATAGAACTATATATAGAACTTAAACATGCCTACCTAACAAAAGATTATTGTCTATAATACATTAGTATACATATACTATATATACTATATATATACTATATATGTATATAACTGACTTAATATTACGAACGGTACAGTGACGTTAATACTAGGAATACTATTATACTATTAATACTATTAATTAGTTTTTTTGTAAAAAATCGTTTCTATTTTCCTATACAGTCATCTTTCAAATCATTATACTCTTATTCTCTCTAGCTATTCTTTAAAAATTCACCAAATAATAAGATTTGTTTAGATGTATAAAATAAATTTACTTTTTAAAATTGTTTTATGTCCTTATATCCTAAATTTGTTTTATAGAAGGACTATGACTTTGTAGAACAGTTTATCTTCTTTTTCATTGTAGTTATATAGCATATGTGTACCCAAGAAATATCCTCATAAAAAAGACTACATAAGTATCATCATTGAACATAGTCGAGTTCCTTATTTTCACACTTTCTATAAAGCTGAATCTTCCAGCATAATTTATTATTCTTACTATTTTTTATTTTGGTAAGGTAGTTATAAACTCACGTTTTGCTCATGGAGGAGCAACCAAAACTTTATCTGACTTGCACAGAAAAATATCCATTGCATGTAAAACTATCCTCATTCGAGCAAAAACTGCATCGTTCTTGCCGATAGTTATTTCAATTTATTGTTTCTGAAAAATAGGCATAAGTTGATCCTTAGGATCGTCAGTGTTAACTAACTTAAATTTGAAATCAGTAAGTCACATGATATGCATATGATATCAACAAATTTGCTAACTTTTATTAATCAATTAAAACAATGTTATGGACGCTTTCTGGTACACCGTATAAATTGTAAAAAATTCAAGGTATCAACGCATTTTCAATTTATTTGGCGAACTGTATAGAGTCCCAAATATTGGCACCAATGTATCAAGATACTCACGGTTGCCACTTGAAAATTATTTCTGTACCAAAATTGGTTTAAAAAGGTACCATTTCTGTAAAAAAAGATCTCGTGTTTTCTCGTTCTGTGTTTTTCATAGTGTTATAAATGAACAAAATATGAAATAGTGCAAAGTTGATTTATAAAAAAACTTATTTGGAAATATCCACAATAAAGTTGGGTCGTCAAAAATGCACCATTTTTTAAACATGAGTACCAAAAACGAAAAAACGAAAAAACGAAAAAAAAGTACCAATTTTGGTACTAAAGTACCATAAGTGGCAACCGTGATGACACTGCTTAAGACCGTAATATTACGGTCTTTGGCGCTGATAAATTGCTCAATTTCAAGTATTTGAGTTTAAATTGTAACTTAATTTATTATACATTTTCTTCTATACTCTTAAAAAGCAGCTAAATTATCAATGCAGATTATAGGCAATGAGATTTTAATATACAGGAACATAGTTGTTAATAAATAGTACATCAGGAACGAATTCGTTGATCACACTGCGGTTCTACTGGTAGACCCTTTTTAGGCTCAATTTTATACTCAAATTCGCAGAGCGGCATAAGTGAGGAAGTATGAATCAAAGAGAATATAAACATACATATGATAATAATAAATTAATGATTTCAAAAGCGGTGTTGATTTTAATTTTGAATAAGTCACAACAGAAAAAGACAAGAACGTTTTGTTTATGCATATTTGGGAATGTTTTTGTTAAACTATTAAAACTTAAATAATGATAATTAATTAACTTTTTATTTCTTAATATGTTATTTAATACCATTAATTAGAGTATTATTTTAATCGAAAACATTTACAATCTATATTATTAAGTTTAGAATTTATTGTGTAAAGAATTTATTTTTTTATATATGGTTATATGAATGGATTTCATTACAAAAATTATTTTTTTATAATATATTCAACTTTAAAAGTTTGCGAAGGGACATTAGGTATTCTTATCTTAGTTTCAATACTTCATAATATCATATAAATCATAATAATATGCAATGCTTTAGAATTTTATGTTTAAATCTATTCTGTTTCGTTGGCGTTTTGGTCCCTTATTTGTTTTTTTAATAATATATTTAAAAAATATTATTTATTTTAATAATGTATTTTAAATAGTTTAAAAGATATTATTTTTTTTATTTAATTTTATAAAATATTTCTAGAAATTTTTTAATATATATTTCTTACTTTAAGAATGTTATATAATTTCTTACTGATTAAATTTGTTGAGATTTTAAGAATGTACACTTATATCAACTAAAGAGAAAAAATTAATACATTTAAAAATTATAACAATTTACTTATAATTAATGTAATTTTTATATTAATTTTTTCGATTTAAACATTTCCCAGAATAAAGTTTTTTGCCTTATAAAGTTTACAGACTGGAATTTAATTATTATTTTATACTTTATGTCTTTGCCTTCATTATTTAGAATTTTTTTATTTCATTGAAAAATTAGAAAATTTAAATTTTTATATCATCATTGATTTTATCAAATTTATCATATTAAATTTTAAAAATATAATTAGTTTATCATTATTATTATTTAGAGCTGCCTATATATTATATCTATATTCTTATAGTCAACATGGAAAAATCTATTCAGAAGTTTATTCATTTAGAATGAGAAATGTTTGTGAATTTATAATGTTAAAGTTACATTGATTTTCTTTAAACTTATTAAACAAAAAAAGTGAAATACAGTCAAACTTTCATGATTCGAAGTACCATTTTGCAAAGAAAAGGTTCGACTTATGGAGACTTAGAGAGTTAGAGAATTTTTTTTATTTTTTTTTATTTTTGAAAGAAACTAGAATTACATTTTAAGATATTTGTTTATTTATTTGAAATACAGCACAGAAGTTATAGTGGAATTTTAATCTTTTTTATTTTCAGTAAAAGTATATTTTAATTTATTCAAAGGGTTATAGTGATTATCAGTTGTAGTATCATTCGTTTGCAAATAAAAATTCAGAATTTTGAACAAGTCTTCTATTCCATTCTTGTAAGGCTGATAAACAATTTCATCCACTGAACACTAATTTTCATTTTTCATTGCGTTTAGAATTGGGTCAGGGATATAATACTCAATAATATCGTTATCTGTAGGAAAGCGTGATGTACAAATTTCATTATCAAGCTCAATATAATCGTTGAGTAACATTGAAAGTTCTTTTATTTATTTATTTTTACTTCACTTTAAGATCAATTCACGATCTTCATAAATGTTATTCATGAAAACTAAAAGAATGTCGTCCTCTACGTCCCATGTAGAAAATTCGCAAAATTCAGCTTTTTTAAAGTAGTGCGCTATCGTTTGACTACTTACATTAATATCCCAAGCTTTTGTTACATGATTTGTGTAATCCATAAATGTAATATCCTTCTTTTTGTTTGCTTCTATACAATTTAGTGCTTCTTTTACGATTCTGTTGCGATAGTTACACTTTACATTTTGAATTACTCCCTGATCAAGTAGTTGCAATTCAGAGGTCATATTCGGTGGAAGGAATGCCAATTCTATGCATTTGCGTAAAGAAGCAACATAAGAAACAAAAAATTAAACATTTGTTTTTGAAAAAAGGACTTTCTCTAACACCAAATTGGATTCATACTTAAAATAAAAATTCGAATAGAATGAACTTTCCCATATTTCTATTGGCACGTCACAATATTTTTTTTCCAGTTATAGAGAAACTGGAGTTATGGACGCAGAATTATGTTATTTTACCTTTAAAACCCTATTGCACACTTTTTAGTTCGAGTTATAGAAAATTCGGATTATAGAAGTTTGAGTTATAAAAGCTTTAACATAATTATAATTTAAATTGTTTAATTAAAGCGTTGGTTTGTGGTGTGCAATATTTAAGATATTATTTTAAATTATGAAAAATTAATCATTATCTAGAATAAAATTTTGATTATTAATTAAAATGAGTATAAATTCATTTTTTTAGAATTGTTAGTTAATAACGAAAATTATTTTTATTTTCTAGAGTGAGAATTAATTTTATGAATACAACCAGAGTTGTAAAAATGTTTTTGATTGAATAAGATTGAATTGAATGAGATGAATACTTACAATTCTTGTTTCATCAATTTCCTCTTTAGTAATTTATTACAGAAAGGAGTATATATTATATATTAGGAGACATAAAGATTAAACTTAAATTTTAGCAACAAATCACAAATTTCACATATGTGGCAATGTTTAAAGTGCATAAAAACATATATAATTGAATAATGAAAAAAAAATAGAAGTTAATTTATTTTATAATTACTTTCTTACACAACATAATATAATATAATGTGCAAAACAAAATAATATAATATAATATAATACAACTTAATTAAACTATAAGTACAAAAACTGTCTTAAATAAAATTAAAATGAAAGTTATAACTATTATAATAAATATTTAATTTAAATCTATTATCAATATAAAAAAATAATAGGAAATTAAACAATTTCGATGTATGATTATACAATTATACAATAAAGTAAACAGTACTTGAGATTGCTTATAACTAAAACTATCATACATAATTTACGATAACTTCGTATTTTTTCAACCGATTTGCTTGAATTTTGAAATATAACTATTTAAATATTTATTATGTAATAAATGTTGTGACATTATCACATACGAGTTTTTTCGTTAAATTATCTGAGGTTTATTAAAGTTCATATTTAGCACCATTTTTCAGTGATTTATGGAACAAGAAAAAGATATAAGCTTTATAGAATTTTTTTTGTGAATCTTAAACTTTTGGCTATTAGTAGGAAAAATATGAAAAAATGATTACAACTATTATAAGGACTTTTTACTTTTTTGGTTGAATTTGAAAATTCAAATTTTCATTTTGAAAGTTTCTGTGAAGTTTCGTTTTCACAAAAAATGGATTGAAAACAAAAATCAGTTTTTTGGTATTTTGGCAGACATTTATTGTTTTGATATTCTCATATGTTGCTCTTCTTCGAGTTATGTTTCTCTCGAGTTGAATGTACCTTTGTTACATAAAAATACATAAAAGTACCAACAAAAAATTCGAATTCATATGACTCGAAACATTGAGTAAAAATATTATAGAGTCACAATGACTCAATTTTTAAATTTTCAGCAACAGGCACGGGAGGGCGGAGTGAAGATATTTCTTCTTTCTGCGCTGCTGCTAGATCGGTCGCGCTTATGCTTGTTCTTTCTTAAAATTTTACTATTGATGACTGAAGGACAAAAATGAAAACAAAAAACAGATTTGCTTGTTACGAATGCAGGCAGTACAAGAAAACAGTCAAATTAGTTTTTGGTGTAATTATTTGTTTTTGCAATTAATGCTTGGCACCAGCAAGCAGTATGTAAAAATTTCATGCATTTAATATCACTTCATAATGCAAATAAGAGAAACATCCCTACTTGTTTGGAAGAATACTGATCTACATATATACAAGGTGAGATGAAAACACTGCAACCAACTTCAGACTGCTGTCATTTCTAAACCGCTCGTCCCACAGCTGTCAGATTTATTCTAGTGACAGCTCATTATATTGTTTACAAGCGCACAAAAGCATTTTGGTGGGAATTTTTCAAAAAAAAAGTTATTTGTGATGGAATTCAAGCGTGATAGTGTGATTGCTTTGCATTTGGCTGGAAAACCACAAGTGGCTATCGTTAGAGCCCTCCAGCATTTAGAAGTGAATAAATGTTTTGTGTCTCGTACCATCGCTCGTTACCATGATACTGGTAGCGTAGCCCGACGTCAAGGAAGTGGACGAAAAAAAACAGCAACATCGGCAGAAATGGTTCGAAAAGTGAAAAAGCGAATTGAACGAAATCCGCGTCGCAGTGGACGAAAAATGGCTCGTGAGCTGAACATATCGCAATATGCCATTCGGCAAATATTGAAAAATGAGCTTGGACTAAAGCCATTCAAGTTCCAAAAAGTGCAAGATCTTACTGATGCGCAAAAAAAAGTTAGACTCGAAAAAGCTAAAGAGTTGTTTCGCTTGGCCGAAAGTGGTGAACTGCCGAATTTGGTTTTCTCCGATGAGAAACCATTCGTTATCCAGCAGTTTGTAAACAAACAAAATGATCGTGTTTACTTGCCAGAGAGGTCAGCTGAAAATTTGCAACTTCGGTTGGCCATCACAACTCAAAAGCCGGCCATGGTGATGGTGTGGGCCGCCATAACAGCCGATGGTCGCTCGCCGCTCGTATTCATCGACCGTGGTGTCAAATTAAATGCGCAAATCTATCGCGAAAATATTTTGGAGGGAGTTCTGAAGCCCTGGGCACGCAAACATTTCGGCCGCAGACCTTGGACATTCCAACAGGACTCAGCACCATCGCACTCAGCACGCGCCATCCAAGAATGGTTAAGAAATGAGGTTCCTCGCTTCATTTCCACCGCACAATGGCCACCAAAATCTCCGGATGCCAATCCGTTGGACTATTGTGCCTGGGGTATTTTGGAAAGCAAGGTTGGCACTAAAAAATACCAAAGTGTCGATCATCTCAAGCAAGCGCTTCGCCGAGAATGGGACAAAATAGCGCAGAGCCACTTTCGGGCAGCGTGTGATGGTTTCATTGGCCGTTTGAAGGCCATAGTTCGTGCCAAAGGTGGCCAATACGAACAAATCTAAACCGATTCTCAAATTTGATGTTATTTCCGACATTTTTTGCTTTCATTCAATAAAATTTAAAAAAAATGAAAAAATTATGGCGTTTTACTTTGTTGCAGTTTTTTCATCTCAAGCCCCCCCCCCCCCCCCGCCGCCCGCGCTTGTATATGTATGTGTATAAATGTATATTTATAAACATATGTACTTTTATTTGGAAGAATATGAATATTTTTTGATCTTATTTTAGGAACATTTGAAGCAAATGCAACCAATTTCAATTTTTTGTTTTAATCAGGTATAATAACAGTTATATGAATGTTATATTAGTATTAGCTAAAATAAGATAATTGTATGTAATTGACCGTGTGTGAGTTCGAGTAATTGAAAGTAAATTGAGGAAAATAGTAAATTATGTCCGTATGGCAGTGAATGTTGGTATTTACCAGAATTTCGAGTGTGGTAAATTAGGTAAATTAGGTATTACCATTGGTAACTTTTTATAAGATATATAATAAAGAAATAAATAATTTTGAAAACTTTTAACATAAGTGCAGTGCAAAAAAACCCTAGGAAATTTTAGTTTACTTTACCATAATTTACCGAGTTGGTTTATTGGGACCTGCAGACTTCATCGAATTGAATTGCTGGGCTTTATTCTGCTTATATTACTTCGTAAGCAATTCCTTTGTATGGTAGAGAAAGTGAAATCGACTAAGGCATAAATTGTTATATGACCTTATATTACAAATTTGCCCTAATACAGGCTTAATAACATCTATTTATAATTTATTTATTACCATAACTACTTACTTTATTTATTTATTTTGTTCAAAATACATAGTTTAAGTGAATTAATTTTAAGATAGTTATTAATAAACATGTGTTAATAAATATGTATAAATATGTAAATATTAATATTTATTACGTAGAAACTTTCGCTATTTTTTATGGTTATTCACGGGATATTGATCAATTAATTAACAAAGCAGTTTATACATATAAACAATAAAAAATAATGTATCATATATATATCTAATAACGGGAAGAACTAACAAATGTGTTCTCTTTTTGGTGGTGGTATTCCTCTATTCCTGAGCGTTGTTTGTTGTCGTTTTGTCATTGGGCCTTGTTGTGGTAGGATTTTAGGCAGGTTTAGGAGTATTTTCGGAAAATCTTCTGCAGGTTGTTTTCTTTCTTCTTTGTTACCATTCTATTTTCCAATTATTTATGTGTGATAATATATTTTTTTATCATTTATATGCAAAAAAACTTTTTGTCGATAATACTAATGTATGTATATTAATATAAAAAACTAAAATTCTTCAAATTCTTGAGGACGAAATAGAGAACAAATAATAAAAAAAAAATTTGAAATAGTAAAAAAAATCTCTTTTCTATATTATTTTTCTTAAACAAAATTTCTTCGTTAACATGGACTAGGCCTCCTGGGCACACAATGTAAAAAAAACGCGCGATGCATTATACCTTAATGGTGGTCTGGAAATTAGTACGCAACTAGTAACATGAAAATTGTCACTTCTATTTAATTAACGATAACCTTTCATGTATGTCGATCTAGTAACTATAAATGATTATGCAGTTATTTAAATAAATCCCCATTTCTCGGCAATTATTCGCTTGCAAAAGCTAATAGTCGATACACTTGTACCCCTTGTACTGATGTTTCGTTTATATTTATTCAGTATCTTTTAAGTGCATATATATGTAAAATAGCGTTAATTATTCAAACTGCCATATAAACTGAAGGTTTAATCTTAAATCGATTTCTATATAATTTTATTGTAATACATTTGGCAAAGCTAAATCATACAATTTTTAAAAAATGTTTTACGAATTATTGGTAATAATTTTATATACATGTGTTCTTATGATTGTATTACTTCCTAAGATTTAATATAAATATTATGTAAATGCGATAAAATTGAAAATCCATACTTAATAACAATTAATTACGAAAACAATTATAACTCTTTCTTCAAATGCCATCATAATGAAAAATTGTTTCAATGCTGCAAATAAAATTTTGATATCTCTTGCCCCCGAAATTACATACAAAAATATCAATGTCCATATGTTCATATTTAAACACAAAGCAAGTAGGCATGAATGAATATAAAATAGAGAATAATTCTTTTTACTACTTACATTATAATTTAAGAAAGCAATAACAACACCTCAAAGAGCAAAAGGAGAAAAAAACACAAAAAAGAAATATAAAAATTTCTTGAACCTATGAAGCAGAGAATATTGCAAAATCTTCTTTGGTATGAAGCAAAAACGACTGAAGCGACGTCGGCAGAGATTTGAGTGATTTGGGTACCCAATGGTAGATACCTAGAACAAAAATTAATTTCTATGGC
>NC_051847.1:174303492-174311729 GCF_002237135.1 Teleopsis dalmanni
TTTGGTAATGCCTTAAGTGTAGAAATGAGAAATCTTAAATGTCAGTAAAAGTATGAATGAGCCGAATATATATGCTTTAGCAAATTCGGCTGGCAATTTATTTCCAATCACTCTAAATTGAGTACTCGACTAATTGTATTGTTCGGTTTTTCTGTCGCTGTAAAATTAATTTTTGAATAATATAAAATGTAAGACCCAGAATTACTTAGTTTTTTAATGAAGCATCTGATATAATTTTAAGAACAGAAACAGCAATATGATTGTTACAAGGCATCCGTTAGATGACGGAATAAAAACAGTGAAGCTAGATTAAATATTTATTACATGAGTGATGTAGTTAATACAGTGTGACTAAAAGTAAACATGCAGATTTGTATTATTTTATATGCATAAAATAGTACAATGCTTTCACAATTTGACCTGATATAAAAAATTTATAACATTTTAACAAGCGAAAAAACAAAGAATTTAATCACAATAGTGTAAATAAATGTATACGTCAGATTTTTTTATTTAAATACGAAAGTAATATATATTATTTTGCTTATACCAAAATTCTTAAAATAGTTATTATAGATTCGTTATGCATTACGAAAAGAAGTGCATTCTATAACCAGTATATGCATCTCTTTTCGTAGTCTACCCTTGTCGTTCAATATATTTCGAAATGTCATTTTATCGTGTTCTATTCTTACAATTATTAGTATTTTTGAAATAAGTGTATTAATTGTAGAAACAAATTAGAAATATTTTCTAAATTTATTGTACAACACAAGTGTCTGAAATGTCTAATAAGCGTTTTTTTTAATTATTTTACATATTTTCGTCAACTAAAGAAGAAGCAACACTCACGAATCAGACACGAACATACGAGCAAGTTTGCGAAAAAAAAGTTAAAAATAAATTTTTGCAGTAAAATGTAATGAAAGAAGCAAAGTTTTCGAGAAAAAAAACAAAAAACAAAGAGATTTTCTTTTGTTTAATTAATTCCAGTATTTTTGTTAGAAAAATTTTTAAAACGCAAAAAAGTGACCATTTTATAATTATTTTTTTTGATTGAAGCTGCATAAAAGGTAAGACGAATGAAATAACCGCAATATCAGGAAAATGTGCAAAATAAATAGTTCCAAGGTAAATGTGCACAATAAAAATATTAAAGACATGATAGGTAGTATATAATTGACATGACAAATTATGGGACTATGTAATATGATTGTTTAATAATGCAATAAAAGTAAAATCAATATATAAAAATTTATATGTAAAACAATATTTCCTGTGGCTACAAAAATTTTAATATACTTTGTATGTAAGGTTAAGTTTTGTGTTATTGCTACTTATACGATTTAACTTGATTTGTTATTAATAACTTAATTAATAACTTGATTTATTATTTAGAAATATAAAATATACGAAATATGTATATGTATATGTACATACATATGGCATATACTTATTGTAATATCGAAATCAAAATGTTTTCAAATTTCTTATCAAAGTTCTCTTCCAGAAGATTTAAATCAAAAGTGACATTCTAATTAGAAGAGCTAAAAAGAACAATAATTATCGCTAAGTCAAATTGGATTCCAATTAAGGCATCAAACTGTATACTAAAGATTCAAAAATCCAATTCAGTTTTCGGTTATCAAATCGTTTTCTGAATAATGAGTCGTCATGAAGGTAAATATTTCAATAACATTTTTTCCTAACCTGATTGCATATTTGCAATTCCATTTTATTGTAATTGTATTAAATACTTTAAATAAATATTTATTTGTATTTTATATTTTAGGTGTCAGCTGTGATTCATGTCTCAAAAGCAACTTTAATGGTCGTCGTTATAAATGCCTGATATGCTATGACTATGATTTATGTGCGGACTGCTATGAGGAAGGTGTGACATCCACTCATCATTTGGTTGATCATCCCATGCAATGTATTTTAACGCGAACTGATATTGATCTGTTTTTTGGTGGTGAAATGCTTAATTCAGATCAGCCACAAAGTTACACTTGTCCTTATTGTAAAAAAATGGGTTATAGCGATGCTACACTATTAGAACATGTTACTGCTGAACATACTGAAACAAGTTTGGAAGTTGTGTGTCCAGTCTGTGCTGGCATGCCAGGAGGTGAACCCAATCTAGTCACAGATGACTTTGCTGGTCATTTAACGTTAGAGCATCGAACTGGACCACGAGAACTAATTTCATTTATAATATCCTTTTTAAAAAACAAAATATTTATTTTAATTTAATATTTAAGTATTTTTGTATTTTTGTTTTTAATGCTTTTATGTATTTAATGTATTTAATGTTTTTGCATTGGTAAAATGTATTCCTTAACTTTTTGTTATACGATGAACCATCAGCTATTCGTCACGGAGGCGGAGTGCGTCGCATACCGGGACGTACCTTAGTTGGCCAGAGAGCCCGTCGGTCTAATATGCACTTCAGTTCGTCAAGTGGTTTATCTGCATTATCACCTTCTGGTCGAGAATCGGTAGATCCAATTGCTGAACTTTTATCACAATTGTCAGGAGTACGACGTGGTGGGCCTCAATCGTCACAACTTCAACAAATACAGATGCAGATACAACTTGAACGTCAGCAGGTGGCAATTGTAAAATATATTTCTATCTTTTATTTTGGGCACTAATATTCTTCTTTATGCATAGGCAACACGTCAGCAATTAGAACGTTTACCTAGACGAGCGCATCCTTTAGTTTCAGCCTCAAATTCAAATGCCACTATGGCAGAAGTTATTAGTGGAGGAAATGTTAGTAGCGCAATTATGACTGGTAACTCAACAGGTTCTAACAGTGTCAATGGTGGTAGCTCTTGTCGTGCAAATGAATGGTCCATAAGTACATCTGGAACAAATCAGCAACCGCAATCCCAGTTGACAGCAAACGCGGTTAATGCAAGAGAGGTTCAAATGTTACAGTATAAGGATGTAAATATTTTTATAAATATTGTAAACCTTATACAAGTTAATGTGTATATACTTACATTATTATTTTAGATTGCTGCTGGTACTGTAAATAGCAATGCAACAGGGGGTTCAATAGTTAATGGTGCTGAAGGGCAATCACAATTTTTACTTACTAAATTTATGCAGCCTAATTTGAGTGACAGTGAATGTGCCGAAGCTGATCAAAATCGGGCTGACAGGTAAGTTGTTAACATGTAAATACTATAACTGAAAGCATTAACGAAATGATAATCAAATTTTATCGGTACTATCCTAAAAAATTTAGTTTCAAACTATAAAATCCAATATTGATTAAATATTGTTTACTATAGTTATATCATAGAGAATGGTATGAATGGTATAACGATAATAATCTAATTTAGTTCATGGATTTAAAACACCTTTATTTGTATGGGGTTTGCTACAAGCCTATACAGCAATAAAATCGAATTAATATTATTACCCAGCTGTATATCCAGTACATTATTTTGACTATAGAGCCATAGAATCGAATTAATATTATTACCCAGCTGTATATTCAGTACATTATTTCACAACTTGATATATTTGTCCCAATTTAACTTTTAGTTAATAGAATTCGTATAAATTAAGCACTATATGTTAGTTTGTAAAAATTTCCAGTTCAGTATACCTCTACATGATGTAACATTTCCCACACGATTTAATATTCCCTATATTGTGTAACATTCTCTATACGATGTTACATTTCCCTGTTCCCTAAAAATAAAGTGAAACAGTATAATGTTGGGTTAGCGTCTAGTTGGCCGTAAGTCACTAACCAATTGGCACTGACTTATTGATTCTTAACGTCAAGTTAAGATAAAGCAAAACTTCCATGTAGATGTAAAACTAGTAGCACATTTTTAGGAATTTTAGGGGTGTTTGAATCTCTTTTTAAAATAAAGCCCAAAGAATTTTTAGCAATTTTTTCAAAGCTTATTTTGAGACCTGACGTAAAGTCATTCGCGATATTGAGTAGATGCTTTAGTGGCAAATTTCATAATAGGAGAGTAAAAGAAAGAGAAAATTCTTTAATGATAAGTTCATATATCAACTTCCCTATTTATATTGATTATATTGATTGCCCATATCACGGTATGAACGTGAACATATTCTGCATATGAACCTGAGCTTTAATACCACTGGTACAACTGTGTTCAACAATAGAATTAATAATTGCTTTTGGTAATTAAATGAATTATATTTATAATATCCAAAACCTATTTAATAATATTCATTCTAAATGATGCCGACAGGAAATTGTTTGAACACATAAGTCTTATTTGAGTATTATGTGCAATTATAATGTTTATGTACATAAATAAATATAACCACTTAATGGAACCCTTTTAATAGCTTCAATTATTCGAGTTATTTAAATTCTCACTTTACAGATAGTGGCTATACTATTATGGCTAGTTTTTGTATATTTGTGCCTTTTAGTAATCATAATTACTAAACGGAGCCTCGCTAAGCCCGTTCACATTACTTTCTTTTCACTTTTTTTTTCCATCATTTCTATATGTTGGATGTTGTCTTTAGAAATATATATTAGGGGTATTCAGGCAACTGATTAGTTGCTTAGTAGTTGATTATAACAAAAATTTGCACACAAAAATGAAACTAAGCAGAGAATCAACTATTTCGGTGATTCTCAGATTAGTACAAATTTGATTAATAGTGCTGCCAATACCAAGTGTCGTAATAATAACTTAAAATGAACTTTTGTATAGAAATTTGTTATCTATCTCTCTCAGCTGTTTGAATTGTGTGTAAACAATTTTCACTGTTAACGTATGTTTCACTTTTGCTGTTGATGCGAGTGCTGCCAAGGAATTTACACACAACAAACTAATCAGATTACGCATTTTGGGTCGTTCAAGCAACTGATTAACATCAAAATGCTAAATTTTTTTTATATGAAGTTTTTGAATCAATTAAGCAACTAATCAGTTGCCTGAATACCCCTATTGAAATGACTACTTATTCTTACTTTTTTTGGTGCAGTTAGCTGGCACTTTGGCTATAGATTATTTTAAAATAACTCAATATATTTGAGTAAAATTAATTGCCAACTGCATGCGTGGACTGCAATTGCAAAAGTAAATTCAGATTTCTATTTAATTATCAATTACTATTTTTTAATGCTTATTTGGGATTTGTCTTGATTTGAATCTTACTAAACAACTTAATATTATGAATGTCTTCTTTTTAAATTGTATTTTATTGAAGCATAAATAAATCTGCAAGTAAAAAGCCTACTTTGCAATGGGGATATTATCTTGAGTAAATATTTAGGGATTTTATTGTTTAATTTATCATTAACATATATTAAACTGTAATACCTCCGTATTAGATGTTAGATGTTTAGATGCCTGTGGTAACAGACAGTTAACTCATTTTAAAAAAGTGATCATGTTCTAGTATGTAGGGCAATGTAACTCTGTTAAGATTTTTTTTAGGTAATGCAGAATCTTCTTAATTTGTCTATAACTAACATTTGTGTTATAGTTTTAAGAGTACACCGCAAGAAAATATCCACATTAGAAATCTATAAGTCTATTTGTTTTGTATCTGTTTTATATCTTGATATTTCGATTATTTTTCGTTTCGTTATTTGTACCGAACGTTTCCTTCCAAAATAATGTAATAAAATGAATCGTAATTAACTTGCTTTTTTTTTGTAGGTCGCAGTTCGTGCAAGCTTTGCTGCTGTCCGCTTTGTCACGTGTCAATCTTGATATCGATTTGGACCATGAAAAGAGAGGAGAATCGCAAGAAACCAACAGTGATAGTGTAAATAATGAAAGGGGTACTACAAATATTGGTGAAAGTTTAATTGAAACACATGACAAGTCGAAGTCCGACGGTGGTATACATATTTCGGGTACCGGTGTCAATAGTCGTCAGCAAGTTCATCAACAACAACAGACTTCACCGGAGGATTTTTCCGAGGAGTACAAGCAACAGCAACAGCAACAGCCACAACCTCAACAACAAACATATTTGTTGAAAAAGAAAGCATCTGCTACAAGTGGCGGCACAGGCACTGGCAAACCAATTTCTGATAGAGGTATTGAACGTCGCGGTCGTCCACCGCCCCCTCCAGTTGTAGGCACTGGTGCAATAGCTACAGGTTCAGAGCCAAATCAGCAACAAGGCCAATCACAACAAAAATATAAACAACCTACCACACCGATGCCAGCAAATCAAATTCCAGATACTAGGTAGTGCTATAGAACTAGCCAAAGCACTTCATTAAACACAGCAGCAAGGGTCTCGTAATATATAACATATAATTATTTTAAAAGTTTATATAAATCTATAAAAATATATATATGGTAACAAAAAGCATAAACCATAAAAATATCGTTAATTAAAAACACTTGGTAAGAAATTTTATTACGATTTCTTAATATTTATAGAAAAATTAGAATGAATGGAAAAAACATTAAAACCACATGAACTAATTTAAAACAAACATACTATATGTACGTCGTCTTTCATTGTGCTACAAATTTTAATGTGAATGCACGACAATAGAGATAAAATTAGCAACTTAAAATAAAATAAAATAAAATAAATAAAATTATAAATGTAACACAACTAAAACAATTTTGCAACAAAATTGAAATTTTGGAGGTGCGCGGTCTGGTCTATTTTATTAGATTTCTTTTTAATTTATTAAGGCAACGACATAACTTAACGGCGTAGAGATTTCATTAAATTAAAGAAAAATACTTTGAATTAAATAAAATTTCATTATATATATTATAAGCCCAATTTTATACGATAAAATATTCATTTTGCTATTTGTTTTTAACTAAAAATGAAAGTGAATATAAATGTTTCTTAGTAAATAAATTACAACCGCCTGGCCTCCGCTTTTAAACTATTGTTCATATTATACATTATTTAATATGCTTTCTTAATGTTCATTCAAATACTTATATTTACACTTACGCCTTTCAAACTGAAAAATAAATTTAATATAAATTATATACAAATGGAAATAAAAACTTTATTATAAAAATATAAAATATATGTTGTGATGGCGTTTGAAAAACAAGCGTAACTCTTTTCAATATGAAACAAAATAAAAACATACAAAAAAATGTTAAATATTTTCATTTTTGTTATAAATTCTAAAGTGTATTAAATTATAAAATATAAAACAAATTTATTTCTAATTATTTTAATTTTAATTAACGATTTTTATTTATTCCACAAAATTGGTTTTATAATTTTTCTAATATTTGAATGTTATTTAAACACTAAATGTAGACAAATTAACTGTTAAGCCAACAAAGTATATATATGTGTATATATAAACATAATTAGATATATAATATATACGCTGCATGGGATTTTCCGTTTAAAATATCTTGAATTCATGACGTGATTCTTTGATCTTGATACTAATTTCTAATTAAAGATTTTCTAACCTGACTCTCTGAAATAAAATATATTCAAGCAAAACGCACAAATTTTATTTCAAATCCAATATGTTAATTTTTCGCCTTGATGTTTGGCATATAAAAATCCTGAAATGAAATCCTGAAATAGGTAACTAAACTAAACCAATATGGTTTTTAGTAAAAATGGTTTTCGCTGTAATTGAATGTGCCTTCTAATTTTCATTCTTGTTCATTTTTATGTTTGATATTCTTAAATATTTACTATTTGTTATTCGATTTACTATTTACTTTATAAAATTTTTTTCAAATATGTTTGAAATTCTTGACAAAATCAAATTGCAAATATTTATAAATGTATACGCTCCACATCTCTACAGATTAATTTGTTTACAGACAGACTTTATTAATTATATTATATATTAATTATTAACCACTTTGTCTTGTTAAGTTGATCAAAAATATATGTATTTATTCTCAAATGACTAATTTTCTGCATTGCAAAAATATTGCGAAATCTAACATACTCTCTAATTATTAAAAAATTTTATGATTTGGAAGGAATAAACATAAATATTCAACTATTTTTAATAGATAGTAGATAGTAGATACCTTTAATAACTCAAGCTTTTAGAATAAACTATTTTCATAATATTGACGACTGAAAGTTTTTGACAAGCAACATTTATTTAAACCACTATCTCATACGATTTTTAACGATATCGCAGTTCAAAGAATCACTGCATGAATTGATAATGTTTTCAAAGGAAACATTCTTTATATATAAAAATTATATATATATATATATATATATATATATATATATAT
>NC_051847.1:174311829-174325264 GCF_002237135.1 Teleopsis dalmanni
CTTCATTAAATATTTTTCTATTATTTTATGTTTTTGCGTATTTTTATATCTTCTCATTCTTTTGCTTTTATTTAATGTTATTTTAATTAAATTCTATTTTAATTTTTTTATTGCAATCTATTTTATTATTTTTTGATCATACATAAAACAGCTTTGTTACTAATCATAATCAAAATATGATTAAATAAGCTATTAAAGTTATAAAATGTTGCAATAATCTTCAATATAGTAGTCTGCATGAATATATTTCACATATGCAAATAAATGTATACGTAAAAATATTTATAATTCTCAAACAGTTTACTTCTTATCATAAATAAGATGTCTTTACTCTCGTATATGTGATCGAATATAAGTTTAATACAAAATCTTAAGTATGAATTTTTTTAAGCTTCCTTTTTACTTGATTTCTTATTAGCAAATGCAACTATTGTAAAAGAGCTAAATAGACGGATTTAAATCTAAGTATCAAATTTGTTATCATTTTTTTTTTAGAGATATTCTACATGTGTGATTATAAAAATTTATAATTCTCAGTGAATTTGCTTCTAACTATATATAATATATGAAAAATTATATTTTCGTTTTTAAATAAAATTTTAATGGCAAAATGTTGATTGTGAATTTTTGTGTGTAAATTCCATATTTTTAAGTAAGTTAATATAATTGCAATAATAAAAACAAAAAAATCTAAGCATCAAATGTATGGATGTTATTTTCTACATATATTTTTCTTACATCTGTTAAAATTTATAATTGTCAATCAATTTGCGTTTTGCCATAAATAAGATATGTGGATTTACATATAAATAAAAAAAAAAGATTTAACAACAAACGTTGATTAATTTATAATATAATATAAATTATAATATAATATAAAATAATATAATTCCTAATATAATATAACAAAAAAAATTTAACAGAATCTAAATTAATTGATATTCTTCTGCATATATATAATTTTCATATTTAATTCTTAAAATTTTCGTTATTAATTATTCCATTTTATATTAATTATATTTTTGCCACGGCATTTTGAACATCGTGCCTTTCTTTTTTATATTCAGGTTCCCTTTATTTTATTTTGTTTAATTATATTTATAATATATATTTATTGTATTAAGGGCATTAAATTGAATTTAATTATTGAGTAGCCCAAAATCGTTTCAAAATCAATTTGTACATTTTATTCACTAATTATAAAAACTGAATAGAAATATTTCAATAAAAAAGTAAATTAAAAAATTTTTTAAAGTTAATAAAAGAACAATTTTTTGTTTTATTTATTATGTACACTGAAGATATCTGTAATAAAAAATAATTTTTATAAAAATTAAAATATATTTAAATTTTTAACACAAATTTATAAGTGTGATTTTTTATTAAAGAAAAATATTTTTAAATTTTATATCTTAAATTACCGACCTAAGCCTAATATTAAAAACCGTAAAATGAATAAATCAAATATTAGAATATATAAATTTACTATTTGTGCATAGATGGGAGTATTAATTAATTTAGCCTATACAACAACTATCATTGAAATTATTCGAAAAATATGCATTGAGAGAACGTATTTGCATAGTGTTACGGTCTTTGTACATGCATTTCAGAAGAACGGTTCTTGTCTTTACTAATTAAAATTTTCCCTGCTATTCAAGTGCAGAGGGCAACATGCAGAATCACACGGAATATCAAAATCAACATGAGGTGTGGTTTTTACTTTAAGCTATTGAATATTAATTAATGGCTGAACCGTCAACTCTTTTTAGGCGAGAAGTAATGGATAGTAGTGCGAGATTCCTTGCTAAGGGATTAACATGTCAATGCCTTAGCAAATTCATGTTGAACTCAATATTATATATTACACTAATGTAAACAAAATTGTCATGAAAGTGTGCAGTGAAATGTACGTACATTACTTAATGTAAGCAAATATAAGCAAACATGAAGAAATATTATATTAGACTTATTAAATAATAAAAAATTATACAACAAGTGATCGATATTATAATATTTTAAAAATTTTATAATATTTTAGCAACAATAAACATAACTGTTTACACATCCCACAACGAGCAAAGACTGTAGTTCTACGATCTTAACAATGAATCCGTCTTTGAAATATTACGGTCTTCGACGCGAATGCCGCTTGTGACCATATACGGTCATAAGATCATTAATAACAACACAGATTATAAATAGAATTAGACATTTATTAATTATAATACTTCAATCTTTATTAAATCCGTCCGCGAGTTTGAGTAAGTTGATCGTAAATTAAGGGAAATAGTAAATCATGTCAGTATGGCAGCAAATGTTGGTATTTACCAGAATTTCAAGTAGAATAAATTAGATAAAAATCAGATAAATTGGGTGTTTATTTTATAAGATGTTTAATAAAAAAATTTGAAAACTTTTAACCAAAAATAATTAATAAATGCAATAAATAAATAAATATTTACATAGGTGCAGTGCAAAAAATCCCTATGAAATTTTAATTTTCTTCACCTCAATTTACTCGAACATGCACATGGCCTATGTATAAATTTATTTAAGTAAAGAAAAAAATTAATATGAAGAAAAAACTATTGGTTTTGTTCACTTTTAATCATATAAAATGATTATAAAATACTAAATAAAATTATTTAAGCTTATCAATGAAATTATCAATATATTTATTGAAAACTATTAAATAAAATTATTTAAACTAAACTAAATAAAAAACTAACTAATTTAAACATTTAGGTTTAAAATTTGAATAAATTGATTTATTATTATAAGAGCTAATGCAAGTTTGAATAAAATCACGATATCATTGGTACTACATTTCATAAGGGATTTTAGGAAAATGAGATATTCTGAGTACTTTTTTCCTTGAACTATGGTCGTGTGTGAGTTAGGCTAAGTTGCATTCTAAATGATGGAAATTCTAAGTTGTGTCGATAATGTATTGACGTATCGATGCGTGTTGATAAATGGCAAAATGTGTGCAGTGCAAAAAATCCCAAAAAATCTCCCATTTGGTTTAGCATCAACTTATTCTAACTCGCACACGACCTATATATTGCTATAGGTTGATTTTTATGATACCTTCCTGAAAAGTTAGAGAATTTTTCCAGAAACCGATTAACAATAATTAGACCACCATTGTTTGGTAATTAATGCAATATAGTCAAACTCGAATTTTCTATAACTTGAACCAAAAATAGTGCACCAAGGTTTTAAAGAGCAAATTATACACACTTCTGCTTCCATAACTCGAACTTCTATAACTCGAATTTCTCTATATCTCGAACAAAATTTTTGTTCCGTGCCGATAGGAATATAGGAAAGTGAATTCTATAAGTTGAATTTTTATTTTAAGTATTAATGTATTTTACTGTTAGGGGAAGTCCCTTTTTCGAAACCTAATGTTTTACGAAGTAGTAGACTTATTCAAAATTCGGACTATATATTTGCTTCATCAGTTGAATGATATTACAACTGATGATCACTATAAGGCTTGAAATAAAGTGGAATCTGAAATCTGAAAGAATCTGAAAATAAGAAAAAAATTAAAGTCCCACACCGTAATTACTGAATATTTTACTTGACTATAACTTCTGTGCTATAAATAAAAAAAAATTAAAAAATTCTCTAACTCGAAGTCGCCATAAGTCGAGCCTTTTCTTTGCAAAAATGAACTTCGAGTTATGGAAGTTTGACTGTAGTTCTTTTATGCTAGTTTCCGTTAGATGGTTATATTTTGTTTGTGTGATTAATATAAAATTTTATTATTTTATAAATATTTTAGAAATCAAATTATATCGGTATGTAATACAGCAAAAAATTCAGGAAACTGTAATTTTCTACAAACTCTTGCGTTTAATAGGTGATAAGTGTATATATATATATTTGGTCTTAGTTATAAATTATAAATTTGAAATAGGCTTCAGTGAACTAATGTATGAAAAATTAAAATACAAAGTATAAAATACAAAAAAACAAAATATTAACATATAACTTTTTTATGTTATTTATTTATTTGTGCGGATGTCATGAAAAAAAGAAAGTTTAAATAACCAAAATACTCATTAAATAAATTAACATTTAAATATAAATTTAAATAAACATAATTGTACTATTTTGTATATATATATAATTATTAATTTAATATAATACTGAACAGTTATAAATATAATTTTGTAACTCCAATCAGAGAATTTTGCGTTGTTGGCAACTCTACATTTTTTACTGCAGTTAGTGCAGCAGTTCACGTTTATGTAAAAATGTTGGTGGCAGTTTTGCGGTAAGAAATTAAGCAATAAATTTTAGCAAACAAAACTTTAAAATAAGTGAGTCGATCTATAAAAGTAATTTTTAAAACGATTGATTTGAAAAATATTTACTATAAATTAACTGAATTTATAATTTGCAATTTATTTTGAATGTACATTGCAGGACGTGTGCGAGACAGCGATCAGCTGTTTACAATGTTCAGTCTGTGTCAGCTGTGCGCTGTTTGTTTACAACCCAAACAAGGTTAAAACGCCGGAAAGTTGGTGAAGAAAAGGTTTTCATTTAAAAATAAATACTATTGAAATGATTAATTAAAAGAAATCGTAAACAATTGCAGAAATCAGATAGAATAATTGAATATTCTCCGAAGAAAAAAAATGTGGTGGATATATGGCGTTACATGACGGTTGAGGAATTAGCGCAAACGATGAGCCGACCGCTAGGTAAATTGTATTAATTCTGTCTTTAATATTTTTAACATATTAAAATTTTTAATTTACATTTCCCAGAGGATATACAGGAAGCTATGTTGTTTGTAAAAAATGCTAAAAATATTGAACCTGAAGCCACATTGGAAGATCTCAAAATTATACAAGAAATTGTTAGTAAATGCGGTAACAAAACACGTATCGTGCCTGCGCCAGATAACAAAATAGAAACTGAGAAAATACGTGACATAACGCCAAGACCACCTGCACCACCCGAAGCGATGCAAATAAGATCACCTGTGGTAACGGTTATGGGACATGTCGATCATGGCAAAACCACACTCTTGGATACTTTGCGAGGTTCTGCTGTGGCAGCCGGTGAAGCTGGTGGCATAACACAACATATTGGTGCATTTACGGTGACGCTTGAAAATGGAGAAAAGGTGACGTTTTTGGATACACCTGGTCATGCGGCTTTTAGTGCAATGCGTGCACGTGGCGCTAATGTGACGGATATCATCGTTTTGGTTGTTGCAGCCGAGGATGGTGTTATGGCACAAACGAAAGAGGTTATTAAGCTTGCACAAGATGCAAAAGGTGAATATTAATTATTTTATACAAATTGTTTATTAGCATTTATTTTTTATGTTTTATTTTTTTCTAGTTCCCATTATTGTTGCTATCAATAAAATTGATAAGCCCGAAGCAAATATTGTAATTATGAAAGTATAGTATAAATTGGAATTTGTTGAAAGCAAAATATCTTACAGGAGAAAACAAAAAGAGATTTAATGATGATGGGCTTGGTGCCTGAAGACAAAGGCGGCGATGTACAAGTCATTCCAATATCAGCTTTAAAAGGTACAAATTTAGAATTATTAGCCGAGGCAGTTAGCACGCAAGCCACTCTCATGGGCTTGAAGGCAGATTACACAGGATTAGTGGAAGGTGTTGTTGTTGAGTCGAAAACAGATGCTAGAAGAGGGTAATTGTATTGTATTGTATTTGTATTGTATGGTTATAATTAAATTTTTATTTTAGGAGTAATTAGGTAATAAGTTGAAAAAAAATCTAATAATAGGCAAAAGTTCTAGGTTTTAAACCTTCAGTTGATAATAGTTTTAGAAAATAGCTTAATAGCATACACATTTCTATAAATCAATCTTGTTGTTCTGATTGCTGTTGGTATAACCATTGTATTTGGCTACGTTTTATCGCTTGAACCTTACAGCTACAGTACGTAGACTTATCGCTCCAAACCTCATTAGTAAATAAAATTTATTCTGCTTACAAACGAAAAGCAAAAAGTATTAGTAAAAGTTGAATACTTCTACATTTAAATTGCAAAGTGACACCACTGGCTTCAGGACGTAAATCTTTCCGCTCTTAAAATCGCAACACATGTCGACTGCGGCAAATTTCTATTAACACTCACCCAAAACATTATTCCTCCCATATCCGGATTGTAGAGCTACCTGTTCCTAGAACCGAAACTCATATTAGCCCAGACTAGTTTCGATTTGTACTTGCGATATAGGAATCGTTTCATAATTCCATTGTTTCCTACTAACTTATTTTGTCTAAAAGGAACTTACAAAAATCAATACATAAGACGTTAGTATATATAGTAAAGATATTATTATTATGTTGAAGCTATTTGAGCCAGTTCACTTAAGCTCTTTCACTCTTTCTTAACTCGAGGTATTTTTAAACCCCCTCTTTACGCCTTGACTAGATTATTGTTTATCACTTCATCAGACTAAGCAATAATTGACCTCAGATCTGCCTACCTCCCCGAGGAGCCTGTAACCTTTTTGAGATTTGATAACGCGTTGTTGGTAAGTCTGTCAGTTTTCGTAAATAATTTCAGGGCTTTGTCCTGTATGTATTTTTTGATGGGATCAATTTCGATGTCCCTGAGATATATTGTAGTTCTTATATACTAGCTCAACAGAATTTGATCTTAAATTGTCTCTAATATTGCATTTCTCTCATGTTTTACAGTACAATTGAGTTGTGTTTAATAAACTTGGAAACCTATGTATGAAACAGTGATTTTCTCAAGAACACTAAGCACTCGGAAGGATGTACTGTAACAAGAACACCTTTTCCCACCAATAATACCAAAATTCTCCTCGGACAATTATAGAATATAGCAGTGTGCTAAACAGTTACTTGTCACATATATATACTTCAATGTAATATGATATTGATTTACGGGCTATATCCATTAAAAAAATGGATATTAGTAAATTCAGCAATTTTGCTCAATTTGTACTACTACGTTATATGTTAATATATCTTAGTTTTTAATTAGCATAGTTTGAAGTTAGAAGTCTATAACTGAAACTACTGAACGATCCAATATATCAATATATTACCATATAATTTAACCGAAAAAATTGCTCAAAATAGCTTACTTCACTGTCATCTGTATTGAAAAGAGACTGGCCAAGAAATCCAGATCGTACCCTAGTGTATGTTTCAAGTTTAGCTCTTATTATTATACGTTATTTTTAGCTTTATTTAATTGTGTTTCATTAAGATATATACTTTCTTATATCTGAATGAATCCTACTTTTAAATATTATCCATTTATATCGTTAACTTTCTCCTTATTCCTGCCAAATTCTCTTAAATTTTGCACATATCTCAATGTCTAACCCAAGTATTCCTCTTGTCATTCATTAATGCTTTTAAACCTTTCAAACCTGTTCTACAGATTCCCTAGACAAAAATAAATCTTCTAAAATTTTTATGGCACGGCACAGCTATTTTGAGGAACTCTTTGCCCTTCGTTATGTTGTGACACAGCTAGCTTCTCGAGATATCGGGTTTAAGAGTTGTGAAATTTTTACATTAAAAATACTTATTGATTTTAAATAAATTAGTTTTAGTTTACACTACGGTTAATAATATATTGACATTAATTAATGACAATAGTGCACATAATAATGATAATTATGTTCTTTGTAGAAAACTTTCCACTGCTATTGTGACTCGAGGAATTTTACGTAAAGGTTCTATACTAGTAAGTGGATTGGCACACGCTAAAGTACGTGGCTTATTCGATCATAATGGACAACCAATGTCAGAAGCACCACCAGGTACACCAGTTGAAATATTGGGTTGGCGAGAACTACCATTTGCCGGCGAACTAATACTAGAAGTAGAAACTGAAGTAATTAAAAATTTTTTTTTAAATGAAGGAGTAAAACTAAATTTAAGATAAATTTTAATAGAAAAAAGCAAACATGGTATTAAAATGGCGAGAACACGAAGCACAGAAAGATAAAACTGAAAATACGCTTGAAGATATACGTAAGAAAGAGGAAGAGCATTTAGCTAAATATCGTGCAGAGCGTGAAACACGCCGGTTAGCAGGGCGTTTCCGTTATAGATTTGGACCACGTTCTAAAGAATATGCCGAAGAGGATAAAACACCACGTGTAAGTGTTATTGTGAAAGGCGACGTACATGGTTCAGTAGAAGCTATACTGGATGTACTCGAAACATACAACAGCAATGAACAATGCCGTTTAGATTTGGTACATTATGGTGTGGGTAATATAACTGAAGGAGATATTGAATTGGCAAAAACATTCAATGCCATAATCTACGCTTTTTCCGTTGATGTACCAGTGAAAGCTACAAAAAGTGTTTCCATAAGGCCTTGCAATATAATATATAGACTTATAGATGACTTGAAAAAGGAGATAAGTAGTAAGTTGCCAACTAAAGATGTAGAGGAAAAACTTGGTGAAGCGTCCGTTTTGCAACAATTCTTCATCAATGAGGGACGCAAGGAAGTGCCTGTGGCGGGTTGTCGTTGTGTTAAAGGCATTTTGAAGAAAGCACAGAAATTTCGCTTAGTACGTGACGGAGACGTTATTTATGAAGGTATTTTTTATTTTCCTTTTCACTAATTTACTTTTAAATATTTAAATATATTTTTTTGTTTTAGGTACTTTAGAATCTATGCGCCATTTGAAAAATGAAGTTGATTCCATAAAGAAGGATGTTGAATGTGGTTTGCGTTTCAAGGATATAAACATAATACCACAAGCAGGTGATACAATAATTTGTTATGCGACAAACGCAGAACCACAACTAACAGATTGGGATCCAGGATTTTAAATCGCCTTTTATTTACCATTAAAATGTTAATTAAAAATAGTTTTTTTTTGTTTCGTTAATTATGAAAAAGTAAATTTCAAATTATAATTTTATTGTAAATATATTATTCACATCAATTTGAGATACATTTTTGCTATCAGCCACATTGTGGCATAGAAAAACACTATTTCCTGTTGTGTTTATATGTGTAAACACATTTGTATCAGTTTCATTCACAAATTCCTTGTTAAACACTCAAAGCTGATCATCGGCTACAATGTCGATGTAAGTGCCGCCCTTCACACATAGGCAGTCGCTGTTGGCACGTTGAAATGCTGCGTCATATAACCATTTTCTAATCGCATAATTTGTACACACCACATAGGATAAAACTCAACAATTAAGCCGAGAAAACGAGATCATTGTGAGCGGAACTTGCTGCTGATAACGTCTGAAGCTGATGTGACACCAATAAGAAATGTGCTGTGCTAGTTTGTATTTGAAACTATTTTTTTTGGGTATATTATTTTTTTTGTAATGAAATTTAGTGAGAACACTTCCAGTTTTACTTCCGTTCAAGGAAAGCAATCAAATTTCTTTAATAACAAAACCGCGCTTTTTCCAATAACTTTCGATTTACTCAACTAGGTCATGTTTTTATACGTAAAGCTGCTGAACTATTGCTGCACTTCAATGCAACTTTCCGATATCGTCTCGTCTTAGGTCTCCACAGTTTCTAGTAGCCAAGCAGACTCTAGTCAACATTGCATATTATTCTGAAACTTCTCCAATACATACAAACATATTTTTTGCTAATGAAATTGTTGTTTTCTCAGCTCGCTGATAAGGTCTAATTTCCGTTACAGAATTCTGAGTTATAGCTCCCTTGTGTGGTAGTTCAGCTCGATGTGTTTGGACCGCTGACAAGTGTGGAATTCGCAACAAACCCGTTGCTACACACAAATATATTTCGACTCGTGAATTCTTTTGGTGGCTTTTTTGCATGTTTGAAGGGCGTTTTGTGTTATAACGCTTAATGAAATATTTTTTAAAATATTTATAGTTTCATTTTTATAAGTCCGATAAGGTTTCCCCAAACATTTCTAGAAGTACAGATTTTTATGGTTTTCGTTTTTTTTCTTTTTGTTGTGTTTTAACGGAAGTATAATAGTTTCTTTCTTTAATTCAGAGTTTTTGTTAGATTTAATTTCTGCGTTATGATAGCAGTTTTTTAATCCGAATTATACTAAAAATATTAATTTGTTTACAGGAAGGCCAAATATTAATGAAATGAAAAGCATAATAGCATTAAGTATTGCTAGAAATAATACAAACTGAATAAAGCTAATTGTTTAACGTTTAACGTTTAATTAGTTTGTCTTTGGCTCATGGGAAATATGTCTGGACATATCGTGCAATTAAATTTTGTTCCCGTACTAATAGGAAATGACACTTTCTACATGAAGCTCATATTTCGATAGTCTAAGAGACAAATTAATTCCAAATTGATACAATGTCAACCCAATGGCAATATGCACAACCTGCGTGTGAAAAATATTTACATTACTTAAATTTTTTTTAAACTTAATATTAAATTTAAATATTCATAGCGCATATACTTATATAGCCTTATATTATATCTTATTGCTATAGAAATTTCGGTATTTCCAATTTCGATGTATTAATTATCAGATGTCTAATCAACAGATCGAGCTTCAATTCAAGCTAATAAAATCTTTATATATTATTTAGTTTAATTTATATAATTCTCATATCATATTATTATATGTTGACAAATACAACTCGAAATGGCGTTGTATGGTCAATCAAGTTTCAATAAATTTAACTAAATTTTTATTGTTTTTTCATTTCTATTCGAACCCTTCCAAAATTTTTTAAGGTTTATTTTTTTTGCTTAAGCCACTGGTGACTGAGATTTACTTCTTAAGTATTAAAAATAAGTATTAAAACTAGTGCACGCAATTTAAAAATGATTATAAGTTACCTAAGACAGTTCTAGTTTAATAACACTGGACATCTGTATCTTCTGCTCAAAAAGTATACAGATTTTTTTGTTTTCTTACTACTCCTTAAATAATAGACCAACATTTTTTAGTTATGTTGGTACACCCTTTCTTAACATATAGTACAAATTTGAGCGCCATCTGTCAATTAGTTTGTTTACAGCAGCTGTTAATGTGAGACTACGTCAAGTGCATTTAGCGATTTTTACTATGGAAAATTCTTATTGTACGCGATTTTTTGACCTGTTCCCGAAACTCAAATTGGCCCTTCGTGGTAAGCGTTTTGAGTCGATTGAATCTGTAAAATAGAATTCGCTGAAGGAACTAAAAGACATACCTTCACGGGCCTACGAAAAGTGTATGGAAGATTGGGTTAAGCGTTGGCATATGTATATCGCTTCAGAAGGAGCATATTTTGAAGGAGATAAAATAAATTTGGAATAAAATTTAAATTTGTGTGTTTTATTTACAAAATCAGAGTACTATTTTATCACTCATATATCACAAAATACACCTCATGCAACTGGAAAGCATACAAACTTGATGATATCTGAAATTCACGTTTTGTATACTTGTATCTCTCTTACAATGCTAATGAAAAATGTATGAATACTGATAAAAACTAGAAACATAGATAGACAATTACAATTAATTTTACCTGAGCTACTCTTTAGCCACATCAAGGAACACTTTGTGCAAAATCTATGATTTTGAAAGCACTCCTAACTAAAAAATCATTGAACTATAAAAACAGAATAAGATTCATCAACTCATTCAAGGCCTTTTTAAATAGAGTTTTGACCGAATAGAAAATTTTTACAGGGTTTCTAGTAGGACACTGTAAGTTAACACATCATCTGAAGGCCAATATCTGCCACATTTATAAAATGTATGCAGAAATGGAAATGGATGTTGATACAATTATTAACACTTTCACCCTAGACATCTACTGCCTATTCTGAATTCCTTAAAATTGTTCAATTTTTGATGTTTCAAAGACTTCGTTACCTCTGTTAGACCAATGCTGAAACAATTTCTAAAATATTAAAGTCTATTCGTCTATAGTGTTGGAGAGAGAAAGCGATTGCCAAATTCCTCTTTATTGTAGCAACTAGTGCATCATCTACTTGTTTGAATTCGCCACCATTAAAGATTAACCACAATGGCACAGAGCCTCGTTAATACTTCAGTAAGCACAAAAACTACAAGTTTCCTGCAGTCCAAAATGCTTTCCCAATGACCAACACGTAATAGTTAATTTTATCAAATTTCTTACTATTTAGAAAGGAGAAAAACTTTATACTAAAATATGTATATTCTCTGAAGTAGATTCTAGTTGAAAAGATTGGTAAATATTATTCTATAGAATTATAGTTTAGGAGGTATTGAATATGCAATAGTTCTTTGACTTTGTCAAAGGAAAATTCTTCCACAATTAAAATAAAGTGCTTACTTAGAGATGCTACTTTGTGTCTTAATGCAAAAAATGCAATTAAATTTTTCTTTGAAATCCCCATTGTGACTGTTTTCGATTAATTTTATATGAAGTGTAGGGCACCCCAACTAATTCATTTCTGCGTTCAAGTAATTGACATTATATTCCTTTAAAAGGAATAAAACCAAAAGAATTTAAGTAACGCAATAAAAGTCAAACATCAAAGTCAGGCTGATCGTTAAACGAGGATCGGATTGGAGTGGTTCCCATGTTCTGTTACTACGTGCCGCTGTTGTCTTGAGTGCGCACACATGTGCCATGTTTCATTAATGAAAACTGTGAGTTTTAAGGGAAAACAAGCCGCCTCAGTAATTAACGCTAAAAATATTTATAATTTAAACTATTAAATACAGAGTTCGAGACGGGAGTGATGAACATACCATAGTGCGGCACTCTTTTTTGGACTGTGTTGTGCTGAACTGCACAAGAGAACTGAACCATTCCAAAATACAAGTGCGACAAAATATTGCCGACACATGTTTCACTTAATTTGAGTAACATAAACACTAAGGGACTAAGTCATTAAGGGATTCCCTGAAATACGAGATGCATGCTGGTGCTGCAAAAACTGTGCAGGGGATTTGATAATCTGATTATGCACCAGAGGATGTAGATTAATGTTTTATATGTAAAAATAAATATAAAGCAAACATATACAATTTTATTAAACAGGAAGGGGCATAGGTTTTGGAAATAGGATCTTCAAAATACTTGTAAACATCTTAAAAGCAATAATTGCAGTTTTCTATCTTAAGCAAAATAGAAACACTAATAATTGCTTATATATATTCCTAAACTAGATTCTTTGATTCATACAAAAACTTACATAAAAAATAATATTTTTAATTGATCTAATTCTTAGAATATTAGAGTAATAGCGAAAAAAAAATCTATTGTAAAAGATATGTGGATACTTTATTCTAAAGACATTATCTTTTCGTTAAGATGAAGATAAACAGAAGCTGCTGTGAAACAAAGGAACAAATTACTTTTAGCTAAAAAGCATAGCGGAAACCTAAATAATAGATCTTCGAAAAATAATTTCTTTCATTGGCACGTCTCCAGTCTTGTCAAAAGTCAAACCACTACAG
>NC_051847.1:174325364-174330573 GCF_002237135.1 Teleopsis dalmanni
AATTTCCTGGATCATTTCCCTTTTTAAATATCCTTTATGAGTTTCCTATTTTCATTTTCATTTTCATTAAAGAATCTTTTGCATTGAGATTTTTGTTAGTTTTTATCTGTTGTACTATCCAATTGTAGATTTTTTATACCACAGATCACATAAAAGACTATAAAGAGAAAACTGAATAAATATTTGTAGATTGTTGAGCAGTTTGAATACTTTTTTATATGAAAGGAAAACCTAGTATTGTATGATCGATGAGTTTAAGGAAAAATGACATTTGATTGTTCGTTTCTTTGAGAATTTATTGAATTCGGTCAAGAAATTAGATATAAAAAATTATTTTTTTTGAAAATATAAATCTGATAGAATCATACTTAGTTTTTATGCAATATTGTTTTACATTTTATGTACAAATTATCACCGATATCCTGAAACTTACTGGGATTTGAGAAATTTTGAATAACTCCAGTTTCTTTTACGAGTACTGGAATAAATAATTCGTAAATATTTTTAAAAAGAAAATAGCTGCATAGAAAAAGTGAATTATTTATTATATATGCGGCTCAAAAAGACCTTTCCTTTAATTTTTGTTTTCATTCGGATAAATTGCAATAAGGCCCATATTACCCTAAAGATACCTGTTATCATGTGGCATTTTAAAATATTTTAAAATATTTTTTTAAGATATTCGAAATTTTCTAGTACGTCATAAACTGTAATACAGAGACTTATCTATTGAAAATATTAGCAAGTACATGAAATATAAAACGTCTACACTATTCAGCAAAATTAATGTTTATACCAACAATTCTAAAATTCCGGTTAGAAGAATTTAAGCGACAGAGAGATGATTTGCCGATATCCGTTCAAAAAGAGGTGTAATAATAAAGATGTGATGTGATTACCAGGTTTTCCCAGTGTGAGTCAAATCCACCTAATAGAGAATTTCTTCATTCTCTAAGTGCTAATTGCTAAAACTTCAATTTATAATCACTACACTCCAATTTATAAAACTTACACTAAATATAGTTTAGTATGGTTTCTCTGAATTCTTTTACATATTTTTATTGGTTGCCATTCTTATTGTTATTTATAAGTCCGAATCTCTCTTTCTACCTTAACTTACGTTTTAACACCTGTCTTCAACACAATGTTAATCCACCAAAAATGGTTGTTTTAACAAATCAAAAAATATGTCGAATAAAATATGTTAATAAATATAATATTAAATAATTTTTATAAAGTAATTGTGCGCGGTTAGGTAATTTTGATCTTAAAATACCTTTAAAAATTATATACAAATATTCTCACTTACTCTTAAGTGCATTTTGGGCTAATGAACATTAGGTCTTCTAATGGTAAAGTTGTCATATATCAATAATGTTCGTATATGAAATAACCCCTTTATAGTGTTCTTAAAATCACACATTGATTGCTCTCCAATAAAAAATTCCCATCATATTCCTAAACATAGCAATAAAACGAATTGACTCAGTGAAAATTTTTTATAGAATGAAATTAACAATTAATTCAAAAATTTTTTAAGAATTAACAATCTTTCATAGATTCGCAAATTAAGACTCTTCTTCCTAATTCTCTTGAAATCCTCACTAATCACTTTATATCATTTACTATTAAATGTACGACCTGATACCGTGTCTGTTAAGATAATGTGAAAAATATCTTTTCAAAAAAGGGTTGTTTCAATCATTCTAGTCTTTCCTCAAACTATTTGATGAGATTTCCTTAGGCAACTCAACAATTCATTTAATCTCATCAGGAATTTTTTACAGCGTTATTTGGTAGCAATCAACTGCATTCATTATAATGTGAATGTACTGCAAATATATGTATACTCACAAGGTTTTTTTTTAAACATAATTCTAGCTTTCGGCTGTTTAATTACACTTGTCCTTTCGTCCTTACATGCCACATTTTGGCCGCTTCAAATTGTATTAAGAGGTAATGCAACCATATCTTGACAGGATTTGTTAGGTTGAGATTTGTTGTTTGTATTGTTTACGTATATTGAAAATAAATCTCTGCTATGAAACATCATTCCTGCGGCTATGAACTTTTATTAGAGCTTTTATTAGAGCAACCACCTTGGCTGCTTTAGAAGTACTTTAAACTTGTCAGGAAACAAATTGCAATAGGCTTATTATAGCCTTCAGCAACACACTTTTTTTGTTTTTATGTGTAGTAGCTAACAACAATTTCCCAAAGGTATATGCATTTATAAATAAAACACTTGACTGTAGGATTCAGTTAAAGTAAAAAAAAAAGACTTCATTTTGGCATGTAAGCCTTGAATTATTTTATTTTGTGTGCTCTGAACAAAGTAAAAAATGGCCACCAAAAGAAATTACTACCTCATATATCCTTGCAGTTTAACATGTTTGCTATTAAAGGACATTCTACACAGGCATGATCTGCTTAAACGCCCTTTATATATTAAAATCTTCATTTTTTTCTTGCTTTTACCAGAAGAGAAGAAATTGGCCTGTGCGTGTGCATTGTAGAGTGCAAGTTGACTGCTCATACCTAAATGTAGAGACAATATCCTAGTCAGAGTCAGTCAACCAAACAGTCCACAAACAAGCCCGCGTCAATGCCGCTGAAGATGTTCCACTCATGTGGATGGATGTATACTCAGTTGCAGCTCGCACTCTGCAGCCTTATGATGTTTGCTTAGCTGCTGCCTTCGGTGCATCTTCCTTAGGTATATAACGGATATGATGTGCCCTGCTACTGTGGTGCTTGTCTTTGTTCCTGTTGTTGCTTCTGTTGCTGCTCCTACTTGTTAATGTCATAGGAAAGCTGTGTTTGTTTAGTTCTCATATTGCAATTCTTATACATACAGAAACTTATGCAACAGAAGAAATTTAGAAGAAAATTCATCTCAAAGATACCTATTCCCTAGTATATATTTGTATATAGGAGCATTAAATGCGTTTAAATATACACATGTGCTTATATATTTGCTCATATTCCGTTGATGTGAACACTAAATAATATGGAAGTATCTAGGAAATGCTGGTATACATATTAACAATCTTTTAGTAGGACTACTAGAAACAGGGTAGCAGGTGTGCTGAAAATTTGAATGTGCTTATAAATCAGATATAAGCTGTTGAGGTTTTTATTTAATTAAAAAAATTAACCTAATTGAAACTGGTTTTTTCTTGTTTTGATCATATGTAGTTAATATATAGTTCAATAGGTTTTCATTTTAATGACATATTATTCAAGTACATATATGCATTCATATTTATTATATTTTTCCTAATATATCCTTTCACATGTGTCTAATTTATTTTTTCACATCGATGTGACGTATCCTTTTAGATTACATTACTTTAAACTGTAGAATATTAGATACAGATATTTAAACAATATCTAAAATTTATTGCATGTATCAGTCAAAATATCACAAATTAACATATTATATTATAATTTAACATTACCCAGAAAAATTGCGAACAAAAAAGTCAAGTACGGCTTTGGATCAGTTGATTAAGGTGCGCTGATTCTGAGCTTCACATTTGGCAGGACCCGAGTTCGATTCTTGGTACTTGCAGTCTCAAAAAATAATTATTTATGAATAATTAAATACAAAAATTATTTCCAAAACCACTGATGATCGGTATATGGCAATACTCGAAACAGCTGTATGGTCAGCCAAAAATTCAATTAATTAAAATAATATAAAAAAAAAGTAAATAAAATTTTTGTTGTTGTATTTCGCTACTGTTCGAAAAACCTCTTTATTTAAGATTATATTATAATATACTTGCATTCGTCTGTACTTACATCAAATACCGAAAATTTAATTATATAATAATTATTTGAATGGTCAGGTGTGCTCCATTTTTCTACTAGAACATATCTACTATTACATGTCGAATTAAATTTTTTTTTGAATTTTTTACGATATACATTTCTAACCGTACATAAAATATACAAAATGCGTCTCAAAACCATTTCAAAATCAATCTTAGATTCGAATAACAAAGTCTGTGAAAAAAATGAATTTTGATAATTATATTCCAATATTAGAATATTCCAATATTAGAACCATTCAAATCAATGATCTTCTAGATCTTCCAGATGTGAGAAAGGAGTCCATTGTTTGCCGTTTCTACGATTTAAAGCTACTCGCGCCTTAAGGACTTAAAGCTGTAGAAAACTGAAATGTACAACTTTGTTAGCTGTCAATTAGGTTTCACATTTCTTTACCAAAAAATTTCTCTTTTTTAACTATTATAATTTTTTACTAGATGTAGACCTGTAGTCTATATATATATACATATATAGTTGTGGAAGAGGCTCTTTTCTGTTGATTACTTTAAAATATTGGTAGAAACTAAGGTGAACTGGTTTTTGATAATTGACACAACATCTAAGTCGATGCCATTAAGTCTCATTCTCAAAATTCCGACAAGTTTGCCGGGAAACGCACTAATCTACCAGCCCGCGGCACCTTTGGAATAAGCGAAAGGGATCCAGGATTACGGTCACAAGCAGCCACTGGCTGATAATCATCCGTTACTGCAGTCGGCTGACGTGTTCAGAATTTAAAAAAATCTTCACTTAAGGCTTTTCATATCATCTTTGTATATTGAATACATTTTTTAAAATATAAATCATTATAAGGCATTTAAATGTTCAATACAACCAAAGTATTTATCATTATCCATTTTTTTTGTTTTTGCATGAAATTTAAACTGTTTTAATATTTCGTATTAATTCATTTTAATTTTATTGTCGCAATGCATTGAGGCGGCTTAATTTGCGCCATAACGTTTGGCTACGCGTGTTAATATTGATGTTTGCATTTATATTTGCGTGCGTTTGCCTGGGCATTTTGTTTGTGTAATGCATTTGCTATAATTTTAAAAAATTAATTACATAAATATACAAAAATCCGTAAAATAAATTTGTAATAATTTATTTATTGATGTCCTTTAAAGTGAATTTAATCACAAATATACACAGAAAAGTTTTGCATGCGAAAGTACACAAACGCACTGTTAAACGTACACGCATGTCCACACTATGTTAAACATTAACATTAAATTACCACAAATGTCAATGCATGAATGAATAAAACTGTAGTTACCCAGCGGGACTTTCAGCGCTGAGGGAATCGATTCCCTCAGCGCTGAATGGTAATGCCTAGCGCTGATTATTCAAATGAAACTCCTAATTACTT
>NC_051847.1:174330673-174342744 GCF_002237135.1 Teleopsis dalmanni
AATATAGTAATATTAACAGTATAACTACTAATAATAATATATAGCATATAATAATATATGAATCATTCAATAATTAATAATAATAGTAAATAATAATAATATAGTGACATATAGTAATAGTAATTCTATAGTTATAGAATTTAAACATACTCGCATAATAAAATAAATTGTAAAGTAGAATATAACAAATTGGAATCCAACAAAGTCATTATTCTTTGTATTTTATTAAAAATTTTGTATTAAATTCAAAATAAAAAACATGTATTGTTTTTTATTGTTTTCGATATTGTATTTACCTGTAAATGTTCTAACCAACTGCCAAGTTGCTTACACGTAGCCGGCGCCAGTTTTCGCCAATTGTCTGGCAACATGCCATTGAATAACGAATTTGCGATATTATCGAGTACATTGTCCATACCAATCTCACCAGCAATCGCCTATAATTGTGTAGAAAATTGTACTTCTAATTAAAAATGCAATTCAAATTAAATAATTATTTTCATTGTGAGATATTTCAGTACGAATCATGATAATTTTTTTCCCACATAAAAGTCCTTAGAGTAGTTGGCAGTACCGCATATTGGGGTAGCATTGCTGCAACTCTTGCTGTTGTGGTTTGGGGTTCTTAAGCAAGTGCCGCTTGCACTTGTGTACAATTTCCAAGTAAACAATTTCAATCTCTTTCACCAACAAAACCAACCGAAATGCCCTTTTGACGATTATTTGAGCAAACATTTGCATTCGCTTGGTAGTAAGAAACTGTGATAGTTGCTGCTGGTGCCATGTTGGCAATGCAAATAATGCTGTTGCCAACGACAGAACGACACAACCAACGGTAGCAGCACCAGCAGCAGCACTAGCAACAAAACAAACAACAGTAGTAGTGGTAAAATAGTAGCCAACGAGAGTTCAAAGTTCATTGTAAATTTATTCCGCTAAATGTTTTAACATCTAAGCTAAAGAAATGTAGGCAGCGGCAAGGCAGGAACCGCAGTTTGCCTTTTGCTGAGGTTCAGGACTACGCATCTCAAAAGTACAAATAAAAAAATTGTGTACCGAAAAACTTTAATGTTCACACAAAAGGCAAATACATTCATTTGTGGGCGTGTAAATATGAGCATTTGAAAAATATTTAGCGCAGTGTGGGCAATGTATCTAAGAGATACTTTGTTTTTTCTTTGTTTTGTTTTTTTACATGTTTTAGTTCAATATTTTTTTGTTTTGCAATTTAAAAACTGTATTCGAAAATATGCCGCCTTCAAGCTCTTATTGCCGCCAAACTGACAACAGAGCGGCTTGGCAGAAAGATGGATTGTTAGATAAATTTGCTGTCTTATTTTTAATATATACAAATATATTTGTACTCCATTCTTCTATTATGATGTGTCTAACTTTTTTGTGCCATTTGTTCTTGAGACTTATGCAAAAATAAAACAATATGTGGTAAACCCAATCCTTCCTTTGCATAGAGAATAATATTTATTTCAAAATTGTTTGACATAACATACGAGTAATTTAATTATTACATTTACATAAAATATCTTATATTATTAAAACAAGAAATATTTATTTATGGAAATTTATAATTTATGGAAATGCACAACTCATATTAAAAAGCAATAATTTTGGAAAAATCAATGCAAATTAGTTGTCATAATTTTAAAACCATAAATATTCTCAGCTAAGGCGCATAGCTTCTTATCAAAAGAAATTTATGATTAAAGTTTTAATTTTTTTAAACTAATTTTACAATCATAAAGGACAAAAGATGAACTAAAAAAATGAATAATTTTTTTCCATAATTTACTAGTTTTTTCTACAATATTATTATTAGATGACGCCATTTTGCCATCTTTAGGAATGGTCAATTCATTGCAAATACTCTCGTGTGATATTCTTTCACATAAGAACTAAAAATTTTCCCTTAATAACAATTTATTTTTATTGTATCTGAGCAGTGCTGTGTTTTCTGAACAAATAAGTATAAGTAGTCGAGTATATACAAAATCAATGTTAAGTTGCAGACGCAAAAGTGTAGAAGTGTTGCACTTTGGTTTTTACGATTCTATGTCAATTTGATTTTAATTTGTAAAGTTTAATTACAACATTCCAATTGTGTATTTTGTATGTGGTAAAGTGTATTATTCGTTTTTGTTTTCTTGTAATTAAAAGCAATTGTGCTGAAGCCATTTAAGGTTAAAGGACAATTGCAGTAAAAGTAATTCAGATACTTTTCTTCATTATTACTAAACACATGTGAGTTCATATTCTTCTAATGAAAATATTAAACTTTTAATTTGGTTTATTTAAAAAGCTCAAAATAAAGTTAAATACACAATATTAATTAAGTAGTTTGTATTTAAAATATTAATAAAAAATATTTGATAAAATTAAGTAAGAAGGAGTCCATAAAAAGACTTTTGAAGTTTATTGGCTTCAAATAACAGTAATTGTAATCTAATTCCCAACTAAAGTGTATAATACTTTCTTAAAGCATTACTGTTTTAAACCAATATATTGTCAAAGTAAATTTTAAAAATATCACTGCATTCTTCTTAGAAAATATGATTGTGACATAAATGTTCTCCATATATACATATCTGCTAGACGATATAGAAAATTCTATTATTAAATATATATATGCGAAAAAGGTAGAGATAGTAAGAAAGTAATAGTAAGTTTGGGATAAAAATACGCATTGTCCATTTTAAGTATTAATTGATATCACTTATATATCATTATATTTATAGTTGTTAGTGATCAATGCATATGCACTGATCACGATCCAGCGTCTCGGAAACTGAGTGCCCGACAGTACCAGTAGTCAGTGAAAGTAATTAAGGCAATTGTATGGAACATATTTATTTTTCGACATCGGCAACTTTCACTGGCATGAAGAGCAATTCTTTAATACTGGTAACCATTATAGTTAAAACTAAATAAAAATGAAATATGCTGTAATGAAAAATGACAGCAGAAGTTTCATCAGAGATTGATTTGACATATAAATAAATCTTCTCTAACAGGGTTTGTAGGATATGCAAAATTAGATTATTAAACACGTGCTGTGCAGGCTCTTCGCAACGAGAGAAGTACTTTTCGAATATAAGATGTCCGATGCTGAATTTTAACTCGAAAAACATCATTTCTTGTTCTTCTTATTGAAGAACAAGAAATGAGAGATATACTCTACTTGATGGAGTGAGTATAATATATTGTATGGTCGCGGTGTTATACCATTTCAAAACGACAATCATAACATTAATACTGCTATACTGACATATAAAAGAATAATTATAATTATTATATTCAACAAAAAAAAATTGTTGATTCTCTTATCTATGATTCTTTGATCTGTGATATTTAATTTACTGGTTATCATACGCAAATTAGATGAGTTTGATGAATTGTAAAATTCTTCATAAGCACATTAATAAATTAAACAATATAAGCTTTAAAGTTTTAAGTAAAATATTTTAAAAACTTAACCGAATTTTAAGTTATTTATTTAAAAACTATTATTAGTCTAGATTAGATTAGACTGGCGATTCTAAGAATCTATTTAAGCTTATTGATCCATTTTTTTACCGTGTGAAGAAATCAGAGGTTTGAAAACAACCTTTCCGGTTTGGCGATGCCTAAAATGCTGTTTACTTTTTAGATCCATAGTCAATCACTGTTTCGTATGCGCTGGTCAGTAACAAAACATATGTGGCACTTTCAGTTTGACTTTGAAAGCCCTCTTCACGACTGCGACAGGAATGATTAAACAGGCTATTGAAATCGCTAATTAAGACTTTTATGTCCTGTAATAAGAAATTCATTTCGAATACAAAAGAGGATATTTTTATATCCAATAAATATTTTAATTTTATTCAATTGAATTGTTGGACTGACTGTGTTGAATATCTCCAAAAATTAAGTATGGTTCAAAAATTACACACAGAAAATTAAAGTAATAGATTGCAGTTATTTGAAATAAACGTATTAAAGTTTAAACAGGTTTCGTTTAAAACTATATAGTTGTAATGGTTTTGATATATAAACTTATACAGTAATACTTAAATAACATTTTATTACTAAGTGTTCTATAGGAGTGTTAATAATTCCAAATTTAAATTGAGATATGCTTATTGACTTTCTTGCAAATTATTTAGTTGAAAACATAATATTAGTAATGTTGTTTAGAAATATATGACATATACGAGTATCCCAAATTTAATTCCCATAAATTTAGTTAATCCTTAATTCAAATTTTTTGTTCATACTCTTTTGGGTTTGGAAAATTTAATGTATCTTATATATGCGAATATGGTTTCCAAATCATGAATTATGATTTCATTATGTTTTTAAATGGTTAAAAATAATCAAATTATTTTATAAAACATATAAATTCTACTCACCTTTCTTAATAAATCCAATGTTCTTTTCATACGCAATACAAGCAAATTGAAGCGATCCAACTCTTGTACCAAAACCACTCCAGTCGGTGTCATAGTCATGGCAAGCTGTTTTTTAATGCGCCAAACTTCAAATGCTTGAGGCAGCTTGTGAAGTATATCCGCAGCAACGTTATCTATGAAGTCGTCTCTGCTAATTCCACCCGAAGCCTCACCTGGTATGGAGGAAATGTGCAAAATTATAATCAAAATTGATTGATGTGTAATTAAATACTGATTTCGTTAAGCAAAATCAATTATTTTTTGAATCAATTGTAATCTTGTATCTGAACTTTTATTGATTAGGTACTAGATAAATAATTTATGTTGCTTGTTAAGAAGTTTATTTAATTATATCTTAAGGCATTTCTTATGTACAAGTCAAATTTATTTACATTCTTAATTTAAGACTATAACAAATATTTATTTGACACTAACTATTTTACAACGAAGAAATATGGTATGTTTTAAATTAAACTAAATAAATACAAGAATACCATTCCGAGTTAATTCAAAATTTTATTTATTTAGAAAAATTATAGTTTCTATTATATTATTTATTTTAATTTTAATTTAGATGCAGTTCAAAAACTCACATAATATAATATTATTTTCTATGGAATTAAATTTTAATTTAAAATTGTATGCAGTTAGTATAAACACTTAAATCTTTCGAATGGAGAGTCATTTATCATACCGAATTCATAACTAACCGCAAAAGCATTTAGTTTAGGTTCATCAGACTCACTTTTTGCATAAATTATTGTAAAATTATTTTTGCGTGCCATCATAAAATATATTGAAAATTTATTTATTTTTTTTTATTTCAGGAGGTTTTCATGGTTTTTGCCCCACGATTTTGTCAATATTAACTGAAGTACTCGTACACATAGTAGTTTCGAATATAGTAGAAACATATATCACAGTTTTCACATACTGTGAGATTTACTCAATATTAGAGTCTGGCAAATACGAGTGACTATGCCTTTTTTTTAATGAAAATTAAAATAAATTTGAAAATATAATTTAAAATTGGGCTGTGCTAATTAGCGTAAAATTATGCCGATAACGTTTGGTTTTCATATTTGCACAGAACATGGAAAACCATTATTACACATGCATTTATTAGCACAGTTTAGCATGTGTTTCCGCTTTTTGTTTGTGCATCCGATAGTGGCAGCCCCATCTCCAGTTCCAGCTCCAGCTTCGGTTTCGGCTTCAAACGACAGGATGTAGTATTTCAAAATATTTTCATTCAATTTAATTTAATTTTATTTTGTTTTGATTTATTTCCGTTCAATTTATAAACTTCAAATTTTAAAGTTGTTTATTTGTATTTCCCTTTACTAATTTTTTTAAATTTCAGTACATAAATTCGTTGTCACAATGCGCCATTAGTATTAGTATTTGAATGGCGGGTATGTGAATAGTTCTTATTAATTAATTTATAAAATATTTCCAAATTAAGTTATTTTCAATTTACAACGCGTGTTGGACCGTGAATGCAAATATTCAAATATTGTCAACAGCACTCAACTGCACTTAGAAAGGATTAAGTTGCATTCAGTTTTCATAAATTGCATAGATTTAATGTAACTGCCTGTCTATTTAATTCAGTAATAAAAATTATATAAATTATTATATAAATCGCTCATTTAAATGTAACAATTTAAGTATCACTTGAATCTCAATTATACAATATTCAAATTTCATCGTTGATTAGAACAATTTTGTTGCATTGGATTATTTTAATTATACCTATTCAACGTGAGCCAGTATAATTGAATATAAAAGAATAGTATAAAAGAATATGATTCTGATTTTATTGAATTTTCTGGGTCTGTAAAGAATAAATTTTGCTTAAATTAATCAAATAAAACCATTTATTAGGGGATGGTTAGGTTAGGTTGGAGTGGCGGCATTGTATTCCAAAGAGCCCACTTGAGCTCAAATGATGGCCCATTGTGGTAAATAGGAATGGCATTGGTATGTACATAGACTTAGATCAGTATACATTCAAGGCCGAAAGAAGATAACGACTCCCCAATGTATGAAGGAATGAGAGGCGTTGAAAAATGGATAAAATATGAGAAAGCTCAGTGACCTTCCATAAACGACTTCAAAGCATGAATTGACGGCAAATAAAACTTGCTTTGGTAGGACTGGAAGATAACTGTCTATAACGAGCTATTCTATGCTATGCAACGATTAACTGATTCTTCTACTGCATACAATTTGACCGCTTGTACTAAACAATTAATGAAAAGTGACCGGAATTAGCAAACAGAAATAAAATTGTGTTCCATCATGACGAATTCATGCCCAACACATCTTTGATTGTTTAAAATATATTGACGAAATTTGGTAGAGAAGTTATAATGCATCCCTACAGTATACTCCAGACCTCGCATTGTCTGATTACCATCTCCTTCATAAAATCGAACATTCTCTATAAATTGGTAACGAATAGCAGCTAACTTTATGACTAAGTTGACGTTATACAGCAAATAAATATCCTTTGGCTTTGGTTTTATTATGAAAACATATGAAATGACCAGGTCTTCAGTTCACTATAGAAGTTGACGGAGTAATAACTTTAATGTACGAATTATGTGAAAATAAAAAAACCATATACGAAGCAGAAGAGTGGTGAGTATTTACTGCTTAGTTTGAAAACGTTCACTCGACCATAGCTTATTAGAATCAACAGAGTCAGTAAGTAATATTGTAGTAGTTTTCGTTTTAGTAACTAATACTATTCTTACTATATAGTTATACCTGTAACAAAAGCTTATTAATGAAACTATCGTAAGATTTGGTTTACTTTAGGTTTTATGGCTAGAGCTAAGTTTTACTTTAACTGACTTTTTTAAAATAATATTATTACACTACTTTGCTTGGTACTACATCTAAAAATTTGTTTTCAAATATTGCCAAATACTCATAATCATTGTACTTTGAAATTAATTTTGTATGGTCTTGTTGGTCTGAAGTTGCCAGCCTTAGCGGTTTAAATCTATTGATTTAGAAGCAATAACTAGCGTGTTTATTAACCAAACGAGCCAAAACTGCACTAAACTTTTATTGTTCAAATTTATATTTTTTTTCGGAGTTAATAAGATGGAGTTAATAATAAGATAGTAGCAAAATCGGTATTTATAATTCCGATCAAGAGCGTAGTAGTCAAGTTCCAAGAACAAGGACAAAATAACCAGATTAATGGCTATTTGGCCATTTTACTCAAAAAGTAGAACCTTTAACTTTGTATACAGAAACAAAACCGAAGTACGTTACTTAATATCTGTTCTAACAGGGCAAAAAACTGTTGACCTACATGCTCTATAGTACCTGTCTACTGGCACTCTTAGTAGACACAACCTGTTGTGTTTATATCTAGGCTCATCTTGAAGCAGTCTTAAGCTATTTTGTGCCCCACTCTTCAACACACTCGGGGATATTATCAACATTACCGTTGGTCAGATTTTCGCATTTATGAATGATTTTGGCTGGTTCTAGTATAACCCATCTTCTACCCACTATTACGAAAAATTGTGGAATCAAAACATATTGTTAGGTAATTGGGTTTCACCTATTGATGAGAAATGAATTATTGATTGGGATGTAGTCGTTCATAGAACTGTTAAGGAGGAATATACGTTTTATATTATTTCTAACAAATGTTAGTCCTTTTAGTATCATGTGTATAACAATATTTTCCACTGTACGCAGCATCGTCTCAATGTCATTTATTATATTTATTGTTATATGATTGACTATTATCATCCGGTGTAACATTCGACAATATAATATTTCATTGCATTATTTTTTTGACTATTGAAACCTACTAAAGTCCAATAGAAACTAATTGCAAGAAATGGTAATTATAATTAATTCTCTTAATGACCACAAATATTAATTTTTTATATAATTCACTTTTGCGCTTTCTGAATTATATATAAAATATTTCAAAAATTAAATTTGTAGTTATGTGTGTAATTGTAAATTATGTGCATAAGATTTATATATGCGTGCATGTAAGTTGTTTGTAGTATTTACTTTACCGTCATGTTGTATTTGGCTTCCTGCCACTGAAACTGTGTTGCATGAAAAGGATCAAAGTGTGAAAATAGTTACAATCATTTGACCAAGTAATCAAGCACTCCATTGCAGGTTTTATCCCTTTTAAAGTGCGCATTTCAGTGAGTATATCCAAAGTATGACTGAGTATGTGAGTCTGAATGTCAGCTCTTGATTTCATATATATTATTCATTTTTAATGTGTGGTAATGCAATAAAGTTAATTGCGAAACCACAACTAATTAATAAAATAAAATAAAATGAAATGAAATAAAATAAAATGTAGTGAAATTAAATTATATTTAAAGTGCAGAGTTAATTGCTGGGCACATTAAATGTGAAATTTTGCTTTTAAGTGTTTCAAACGATAATTAATTTAACCACATTTTTGTTAGTGTGGGGTTGGCTAACATTAATGGTCTGTGAAATGTAAAATTCTTATATAAATACAATTCAATTTACCTGTTTGGGGCTGCAATTGTATAAGATAGAACCAAATGGTACGAGTCGCTTGTGTGTAGTAACCAATTTCGGCATTAGGATGCAATCCGAATACGTCTGGGCTATTAACCAGAGGTAATTCATCAATGTGTGCTGTAAGTTTGTAATAAATTAAGAGCTGTATAAATACTAACTTTCCGTACAAAGAGTTGCTTACCAATGTAATCTTCCTTGAGTATGATGTCGTCTTCTGGTATAAAGTAATCAACACTTTCATCTCTGTAAAAGTGGAATGGTTGAAATTTATCGAAAAGAAAATCCCCCATATATTCATTCATATAAGTGTTGGTGACACGTCTATCAAAGTCATCAATAACACGACCGCCATACATGACCTTTTCAAATAGAAAATAAAATTATTTCATTGTAAATAAATTATTTATTTATTTTTAATTATCTTTTTTTTTCTCTTAATAAATTTTCGTATGTGTAAATAGATGGTGTGGTAAAGAAAAAAGTTTTAGACTTACTTCGCCAATTAGGTATTTTAAACTATTCCATGGCACACGAGTGGTATCGCCAGGTGGCGCTTTCAGTAGATATGATATCAATATTTCAAGACAAACATTGAAATCAGATTCATTGAAATCATAACATATATTCCAGCCCAATTTATCATATTTGCGACGTTCCTGAAATATGGAGTAGTTTCAGTAATAAATCGAATTTCAACTTCACAAATATGAATGTCAAAATATCAACATCAGCGCAATTGTTAATCAATAAAACAAAGCTGCTAAGAGTTCAAACTGAAATAGACAATTTGCAGTTCAAACATGCTTGGATTATTGTTAACAAATTTGCAGCATGTAACATGTGCTGTTCATGACAGTGGCGGGGAAGCTGCAATTTTAAAGCAATTGTCAATAATAATTTGCTGCTGCAACATATTCATTAATAAAAGCTTACGGACGAGCGTGCTCTGGTTTCTCAGATATTTGCACTCAATTTCAGTACTAAATTGAAAGCCGGACATGTGTGTCGGTACGAGAAATGGAGCAATAAAACTTTAGATAGCATTTGCAATAGTTTGAAGCAACAACAATATATCAGGAAGTTTATATAAACAGGAATTGGCAATGTAAATATTAACTGCAACTGCGTATGTTGCTGCGAATGCTCTATTAACAATCAATAAGGATAAACAGTAAAAACATCTATAAAAATGATACTGAAAATACTGAAAATGCAGGATAATAAATGAATGATTAATTGAAGACTATTGAGTGCTGTACTGATTGCTTTCAACTGCAACGTAACATCTGCTGCTTATTTTCATTGCAACTCTTAACTTATTAATAATGTATATATAAAAATAAATTTACTTGAACAACAGCATGGAAGAATGCCAATACATATACCAGTGGCCTGTACGCTATATGCGAACATGCCTCCAAGCGATCCTGCCTTATTTTAAAGAACGTTGAACGCAAGTTTAGCTTCAGACCATTTGGAGGTTCCGTTACAACTATAAAGAAATTAATTTTGATATTAAACTTAATATGTGAAATGATCGAAATTACCTTTTAGGGACTTTTGCAATATGCCTATCGGAAAGGTTGGTGTGGGATCTGTAGTAATCCATAGACGAAAATCAGGATGCGGAGCTTCAACTTTTTCCAAATATTTTTCTAATTGCCTCACAAAACTGATAAGTAAATGTGCATTTTGCAACATAAGCCAGTATCCTTGACGTAATGCATTATTTAGTAAGCCCATAGCAGCCTACGTCAAAAATGTAAACAAGTATTTGTTGTAATTGAATAAAGCATTTGAAAGATATAAGTTTATAACAAATTAATGTATACAATGGCATGGTATATAATATATTATGTAAATGTATATAAAATGAAACAAATTCGAATTTGAAATAGGTTTATAAATTTTGGTTGTGGTTGATTTTTAGTATGTTATATGATGTACATTCTATTAGGCAAAAAGCTCCTATATCGGTTTATACAATATAACAAATATAAAAACATGTATATAAATATACATTATAGTGTATTTAGATACAACTCAAATTTCAAAATTTTATTTTTGTTGTAATCTCAAGTGTAATCTGAAAGTAGAAACAAAAACATTTACTGTTTTTATTATAATCTGGATGGGTACCACTTTTAAAGAGAGCAAACTTTTCAAAATCAAAAGTGGACATTCACTGCTTTTTGAACGACACAATCCATATTAATGTATGTAGTCAGTGATTCTTAGTTCTTCTATTTGAAAAGTGGACATTCACTGCTTTTTGAACGACACAATCCATATTAATGTAAGTAGCCAGTAGTTCTTAGTTCTTCTATTTAAAAAGTACTATCGTCACATAGACCTGGCAGCTCAATAATAAAATCTTTAGTAAAAATTAATTGTTTTTTGCTGATTTTTTTTCTTTTAGATTGTATGTTGTTCGGACATCAATTAGTCCCAGATAGATTGTTTGCGTTCTCTTTAGATTCATGTATGATATTTCAAGTGTACTATATCTACAGACTAAAACTATTTTGTATTGTCAGGATATATAGTTCAAAAATGAACGCAGTGTCACAAACAGCGAAAATATGTAAGTAAGTAGAACAACCTTTGTCGGGGTGATTAAGCAAGTAGCTCTTAGAATTAATTTTGTTTGACAAATATAAAGCTTTAGATAAATCCTTCCCACTTTGTTAACCATACTATGACAACAAAATTTTTTGAGTTTTTTGCTGTCAAATGTTTCATGTTTCCGGATTTTGATTCTTCTTTAAGGAAAACTCATAAGTAGAATCATATTTATTACACCTATTCTACTCTATTTGTTGCCCACTGTATTACACAGCATACTCATATAATGCCAGACTTTGAATATCTACTAACAATGTATTTTCAAAATAATGTTTATGTAATATTATATTTTAGATTTAAAGCTATAAGAATAGAAACGATATAATGAATCTACTTGTATTTATCTAATACAATATATAACAATTGTTTTCTTACCTTTTCTTGGCCTTGGCCCAATGAAATATGACTGAAGCTGCCCAGTCCGCCAGTAACTACTTCTGCTAGTTTCATTAA
>NC_051847.1:174342844-174351382 GCF_002237135.1 Teleopsis dalmanni
GACTCTATAAATACGTAATAACTATTATAATTTATATAATTCCAATTATATATAATTGGACTTAATTATATAATTCTATATATAATACCATTTAGAGTCATTCCCTTAATTAAGTAGTTTTAAGTCCTTTTCATTTATATATATATATATATAATCTTGTTGTATATAATTTGACTTATTTATGTAATATAATTCTATACATATAGTATTAATACAATTCAGAATCGTTTTCTAAATTAAGTTTAAAATATTTTTAAGTCCTTTTCAAATATTTGACTAGTTTCTATACTACATCGAGAAGGTTTCGAAAAAAAATTTAAATAAATTTAGTTTCTAATAATTTTGTGGATAATTAGTAAATATTTTTTTAAATATTTTTTTTCATCACACTTACATACACACACACAGACACACATTTTGTGAGTAATTTGTTAATGAATTAAATTTTTTTGCATTGATAGTTGCATTTGTTGATTTGCTGATTTGCTGAAGACATTTAGAAGCTATAGCGTTTGGCGGTTGCTGGAATGGTTGAATTCAGAAAATTCAATCTTATTTGCTACTTACGGACAACAAATGATTCAAGTCTTCATATGTTGGCATGGGCAGACGCAGCTTCTGATAGCAAATATCGTATAATGCCTCATTATCGATGCAAAATGTTTCATCGGTGTTTTCGCACAATTGATGTGCCGACAATGTTGCATTGTATGGCTCCACAACGACTTCGGACACCTGCTTGTGCAAATAAGTGCAAATATGTGCACATGTGCCAATGTGCAGTTGTGCGTGTGCATTTCCGCACACGTTGGTCCGTTGGCATTACAACAGCAAATGCAACGGCAATACAACAATAAACGTGTGAGTGTGTGTGCGTATATATACGACGTATATTTGTTGTTTGTTGATTCGATGCGGGCAGGATGTGTGTCGTACGGGTGTATCATGATTTTGCCAGGAAAGGAGAAGGAAAGAAAATACATTAGTTTTGTGTTATGGTAAACTTACGGATACGAGATGATTTAAATCTCCATATGTGGGTGACGAAAGTTTCAATGTACGGAAGCAGATATCGTAGAGTGCTTCGTTGTCAATGCAAAATGTTTCATCGGTATTCTCGACGAGCTGATGTATGGATAAGGTGGCATTATAAGGCTCCACAACTGTATCGGAAACCTGTAATTGATGCGTGCCATTACATTGAATTGAGCGAGCACAGGCAGCAGCAAACGGTAGCAGCGGTAGCAGCAGGAGCAGCAGCAGCGGTAATAGTGTGCGGCAAGCATCAAATAAGCAAACAAAGCAGTCGGACGTGCATCCAATTTGCAATAGAAATAAACAAATTTCAAATGTGTTAATTGAATCAATTGATTATTGACTTATCTTACAATAATAAATTACAAATACACAAGCATTATTAACGCGCATTAAGCACGTGTTCAATAATTAAAAGATCTTATCAAATAACTTACAATATTGTAGACAATTGTACTTAATATGAAAAAATTACGCAAATATTTGAATAATGATTAAATTAAATATTTCGTAAAGGCTCCTGTGAATCTAAATCTGAATAAACAACTATTAAGTCTGACGTTTATACAGATCCACAGAAATCTTAAGAAACTCTTAAAAAAGTCTTAAAAAACACAAAAGTCTTTGTAATAAAAAAATGGGTCTAAAACTATTCCAATTCAAATAAATTAATATTTATTTATTTAAATCTAATTTAAACAAATATATTAAATATTAAAAAGGCATGACAACAAGTCAATATAGCACCTATAATTTATTTATTTATTTCTATTTGAGCCAGTGCACTTGAGCACTTTTACTCTTTCTTAACTCGAGGTATTTTTAAAACCTCCCTTTACGCCTTGACTGTTTTATTGCTTATCACTTCATCAGACTAAGCAATAATAGACATCAGATCTGCATACCTCCCCGAGGAGCCTGTCACCATTCTGAGAATTGATAACGCAATGTTGGTAAATCTGTCAGTTTTCGCAAATAATTTTAGGGCTCTATCATTTATGTATTTTTTGATGGGATCAATCTTGAGGTCCCTGAGAATGTCATTCGTCCTAATGTACCATGGTACAAAAAGTCTTCTCAGAGTCTGACTTTGTGCAAATCAAAAAAGTAGCAAATTTAATTATTCAAAATAAAATTTCATAAATTATTCTTTCAAAATAAATCACCGGAGGTGCAAATCTGATACCACGGAGATAAGGCCCCACAGATCCGGCTGTCCTAGCCAATAGAGGTTAACCTCTTTAATGGGAGTATAATGGTAGCTATGGTTAAAATTTTGAGTTTCAGATGTGGATATAATGACTGAATTTATTTATTTTCATTCAATGTGGATTAGATGCTGAGATTCAAAGAACAACAGAGGTGTTAGATAGACCTCGCTGGTTTTAAGCCAAGTTACAAACTATTGATTCTGTTCGCCTTTATACTCTTTATACTCAAAAATGTAAATACACTCAAAATTACAAATAGAACTTAAAAAATCATCAATTAATCAACACTTATTTTGTCCTCATAAAATGAGTTCTTATCAAATGCAACATCACAATGCCAAATGTAGAATCGACCCAATTCTGCATGTTTGTGTTAAAAGCAGATTGAGATATGATTTTTTTTTACTTTAGAAAATTCTGTTTTATGCTGTATATGGATCGAATAGGGTAATTTTATCTTCGAGAAAAGAAAAATAATACAGGCCCTGTCAGGTAAATAGAGTGCTTGATCGATCACATTTGTTGAGTTGTTTGTCAAAGATTTTTGTTGAACGATGGCTTTGTGCGATTGTAAAGCACTCGATGGTTTAATTGCAAAGACAAATTATATTAAATTATTAAAAACAAAATTAAATTATATTTTCAACACGATGAAACACGATGAAATTAAACCTGCTACCTATTGATCTTCACATCAAAATAATTCTTCACATATTACAAATATTTGTAATATCGTTGTTAGCTTGACAGCAATAGGCGTCTAGTCGGAACGAATATATCGACATAGTCGGATTCTAAGCACAGTCCCATACTGTCTGTATAGCATGTCATGAGTTTATCTGAATCCGTACTAATATCTGACAAGTCATGTTCATATCCCTAGTCGGAGTTTAGAGTTCACAAAACCAACCTTCACAGCAGCAGATGACCAACTTCGACTACGAAAGTAACAACACTATAAGTACTATTCCACTAATAGTAAGTACAGATAGCTAATACATATGAGCAATATTGAATTTGTGATCATCAAACTGAACTGCACTAATATTCTAAAAATTAAGACTAGATAATGAAATAGGCTTAAAACGATTATGTTTTTTAAATCCATATTTTTTTAAAATATTTAGAGTAACATTTTTATATTAAAATATACAACAAATTGTTAAAGTTAAATAAAATTATATGAAAAAATTCTTGCAATATTTAGTGTAGTTCGATTGCATTTTTGTGCTCGTTTATACCACTTTATTTCTTTAATGGAATATGTATATTTATTTGTAAATCTAAATATTGTTTGTCTAAGTTGAAATTTATGATTGATTTAATACGTTAAATAGGATTTATCATCCCTTCGGCTAAAGATGTTATATTAATAAAATACAACTTTTAATATAATTGAAAATATATTTTAATACAGTTCAAAGAATTTTTAAAATAAGAAACCTGCATTCCATTAAAATATCGTACTACATAAATAGCGAATCTATATGATCATTTCAGTGGAATAACATTCTTTATGGATATTCGTTTCCTCAGCTAAGGAAGATATATATTCTTCTAATTTTTGGGTAGAGGGTTGAGCGTGTTAGAACAAATCGAATACATTGATAAAGGTAAGTATTTGGTTAATTCTAAATTAAGATATATTTTAAATGAATTATTGAAAGTATTTAAGTATAAAGTTTTGAACTTCCATAAGCTTAAGTGTGGCTTATATTAACTCCGTACAGTGGCACAACTGATGTTCTGCTCTTGCTTCATTCAGCACAAACAAATACGAACTACAGGAGATCCAGGGGGGTAAACCCAGACATTTTAAAGGCTTTTTTTGGTGAGAAAAGATATTATTTTAGATACATTCAAGTTATTAATGAGGATCAAGTAAGAGATTCTAGATTTAAAGTATGTAGCCTAATTTGGTTTAAAAGTGTCTGCTGAAAACATATTAAACCTATTTGTTTTCCTTTCGCAAAAAGGGGTCATAAGTAAATGTTTGTTTATGACTACCAACATCAGGGATTATATTAATGAAATGCCAACATTCGTCGAAAGTCTTAAAATTGAGTCCCATGAATACCATATAACTATGCTAGCGTGTGAGGGATTAACTCAATTCTGTAATCGTCATCCCAATCCTCTGTGTGAGAAGACACAGAGCGTCTCTTAGGATGGTAATAATGTGTTAAATATAGAAATAAATCTTGGCGTTACTTTAAGAATGATTTTTTACCATTCGACAACAATATTAATAGAATGCTTTGGAAGAAGTGAATTTATTCAAATCAAAAAAGGCGATGGAAGTTTTATATTAGAATAGAAGTGAAATATGCTATTAATGAAATACTCGTATCATAATTCATTTATTAAATAATATTTAATAATTATACTTATTATGAAATACTAATTATTATTAATAAAATTGAGTGAGCTAATGAAATCAACATTTAAAATTGTTCTGCTCATTACTATATCTAATTATTTATTTATTTATCAGAATATGTCATTGCTGACTAATATGTCAAATATAACACAGATAAATTAGGGAATATTCTCATTTTTTTAAAGAAAAATCGTTCTACAATTTTGCAGAAGAAACTAACAAAATTGTGCAAAAATTTGTAAATTATTAATTAAACAATTTATGTATTTATTTACATAAATGATACTCGTAAGATATTCGATACATGCTGAGACAAGGATCTGTTGAAATGTTTCCTTGAGCCATTGTGCCTAATTGATGTTGTGTCGTGCTCTCAAAAAATATGTTTGAGCGTTAGTTTGTGTCAGCCAAGGGATATGAAAAATAAATGAATTATTTGAAAAACATGAAACATGAAATAAATTGAAATATAAAAAGAATTAATAACAAAACTTATGAGTATTTGCAGAGCAATTATTGGTGACGCAAAGGCAAGCAACAATGTCACACATGCTCTTTGATTTATTATTGAAATCTAGTTTATTTTGATTTAACCATAAGAATCTATCACAATTTCCAAACAATATGACATGAACGTAATTAGAAATGAATTTCATAATGGCAGTGCAAACGCCACACGTCTTAGAGCATTCATCCTAACAATCCATGCCTCGTCATCAGCCAACAAGCAGATCAACCTCTGCGTAGGAGCCTAAGGATATTTAACTAATGTACGGCCAAACTGACCGTACTGGGCTGGGCGCTTTGTATGTGTGTGGACAAGACAAATGCATTCATTATGAAAACATGTACGAAATTTGTTTGGCAACATTATTCACTTATTAGGCCGAAAGGTGAGTTCAGTTCCATGCCGTATTTAGTCCTCTATTTAGTCCTGTTGAGCTTATGTGTTTGTGTAGCTGTGCGGAAGATAGTCATACAAGCAAATACTCTTGTATCTGAACATCAAACATGCCATCGGCTTATTTATGTGTGCGTGCGTGTGTGTGTGCTCAATAGTCATTCTGTGCGTATCCTTGTGCTTACTGTGTACTTAAGTGTAAATTATATTTAATCTTTTGTGTTGCAGAGAGCACATAAGACCAAGACTTAAACTAAGTCCAATACTAAGAAATGCAATATATCTGTACAAACATATTTTAGTTAATTTATTTAATGACAAAACGGAAAAGCTAATGGAGAATCCGAGATTTCCAATTTATACTACTACTTTTTTCTCTCTACTTTTATACATAAATATATACACATATATATGTATTATATACATTTTCATTTATATTGGCATTTGTATTTGCACTCCGTACTCCGCATTCCGCTTCTGATTCCCACTTGTTCTTTCGCTCGCTCTTTGTAATGATAAAAAGGACATTTGTATGAATTAGCAGGTGTACATTTGCATTCATTTGTAATTAGTGCTTAATAATGTTAAATTTATGAAGAAAAATTAAATGAAATGTCACACAAATGTGGACCATGGAGATAAATAAAATAAATATGAAAGAGAATATTTGATTTACAATTTCAAGATATGCTTTTATAGATGCTTCGTATATTTTTGTTTAATTTTCATTTTAATTTTAATTTCTGAGATGTTTTGGGGCTAATAAATTTTAATTTAAATTTGCAATTTTGTTGATAAAATAAACTAAAATTAAAATAATGAAAAATTGTTATGAAATATAAAATTTATGAAAATTTTCTGGCCATTTCATATATGCAACAAATTGATATTGTTTTCTGATAGTAGAACATACCATATAGAATGGGTGTGTGATTTTTAATATATTTTATAGCAAGCAACACACATTTTAATAATAATATAGAATTCTTTAAATTAAATTGAAATTTTGAACAAACATAAATAAACTATGAATAATATTTTTAAAATTGAATGTAAAATTCGTTCAATATTTCCTTAAAAATATAATGAATATGTGGCAGAATACTGAAAATATACTACTCGTATGAGACCAGTGGATTATAAACTCTGATTAAGTCTCTTTAAGAGACTAACACAGCACTAATGTTAAAAATCAATATAAATTATAACTAAAAACCGGTGGAGAGTTGTGTGTAAAATACTTAGGCCCGTAGCCATACCTTAAGCACTTTCCCCCCTTGAAATGAATCGAAGAACTATATATTTACACATATACATTTTCATTCTTAATGCATTATAACTGTTTAATAAGATAACGATAATTTATAATATTTCGGAAATTTCTCTCCGGTCGTTAATTTCTCTTTCTTTCGAGCGTAAGTTTATTCACTCTTAGTGAAGTAGGCAGTAGTATTTGTCTTTAGCACCAGATCGAAAGGATACTAGCTGTATAATCTTACCGCGTTTAGTGGTGTGTACTGCTTTATAATCAAAATTTCCTAAAATTGACGTGTTAAATACGTGCTATACTTGTATTATTAGGCGTTCTTATTTTTTTTGTCAAAGTTACAGTGTTGCCAGAAGGATCTACTTAATACGCCCTACTCTGTATTCTGGTTAAAAGTGTACATTATCAATAGTAATCCTTCGCTCGATGGGGATAAAAAGTGTTCAATACGTTGTTGACCCTTACTATTCGTGCCTAGTATAGTAGCCAGTACTGAGTCAAGTAGCAATGACTGTAAGGCAGGTTTTTTATGTTTTAAGTTATTATTTATAATATAAAAGTAGTTAGATACGTAAAACAAGCTGGCTTAGACCACGCAAAAACTTAATAGATCCGTAACGATGTCAGATTACCTAGAATCCTTAAAAGTGGGCAATAAAAATACTCTTTATTTAATATATGTCTTCTTTGTTTAGTGAAATGCGTGTTACTGTCTTAAGTACTTTTACTTAATAGCATCTGTGATCACTTGAATAATCCATTATAATAAGCGTTCCGTCGAATTTTAAATAATTTATTCAGATGTTTATATAGAAACATACATTGACGCCAAGCATATCTTCCTGACGGAATATATATAGTTTTAGTCAATATCTAAGTTTGTATCACAAGACCTCTTCTATTCTTGTTTGCTTTTCGCGTTTCTTTTCCAGTTGCTGATATTCAATGCTTTAAGTTCTTCCCGCACAGTGTCACTGTATCTTTTTCTAAATATTCTTCGATTTCTAGAAGTTCTAAATTCGACTTTTTGAATATTCATAGACATTCCCCTATCTTTCTACCTACAAAAAATCTACCTACAAAAAAGTGCTTTGTTTAATAGTAGTGTTGTCTTTTTTATGTTTTATAATAATACGTTTTGTATTATTATAATAATAATTATTATTATGATATTAAATATTATTATGATAATAAATATTATTATGATAATAAATATTATTATGATAATAAATATTATTATGATAATAACTATTATTATGATAATAAATATTATTATGATAATAAATATTATTATGATAATAAATATTATTATGATAATAATTATTATTATGATAATAAATATTTTTGTGATAATAAAATAATAAGTATAATAATAAGTAATAATAAGTATTATTATGGTAATAACTATTATTGTGATAATAAATATTATTACGATAATAAATATTATTATGATAATAAATATTTTTATGATAATAATTATTTTTATGATAATAAAAATTATTATAATATATAATAAATATAAAAATAAAAAAAGAAACCACTTTATAGAAATGTGTCTATGAAATTAATAATTTTCCATGACGAGAAATCCATTTTGAATAGAAAAAGTCCAATAGTTTACTTTATTTAAAAATAAAATGATTTGTTGGATTTAAATCAAATATGACAAAAGAAGATATAGATTAGATTAGATTATGCTGGCAGGCCATAAAGGCCACGCGTAGACCACTAGGGTCCATTGCGA
>NC_051847.1:174351482-174362590 GCF_002237135.1 Teleopsis dalmanni
TAATACATGTAGTAAAAGCACTCCGGTGTTAAGCCCTCACGGCAGGTAATTGCGTTAAATAACTCTGGAATTTTGTGTTCTTCAGCACACACACATAGAAGAAATTGGAATATTTCCTAAGTAAGGCATGCTTGCCGTAAGAGGTGACTATATTTCAATACCAGATACTATTTGAAGTATAAATGGTAATGAGTGACTTTCAGTTACGGCACCCACCCGAAGGTGTAAATTTGTTACCACAGGGTCAGGGTCTACAGTTTCGGCTATCGTAACGACTGTGTTAAATGCCAAAAATTCTCCGAGTGAAATGACTGTATTTATTTACTTTCATACGATGTGGAACCGGGTACTTTTCAACCGGGTGCTGTGACTTTATTCCAATGAGGAAAATATATTCAAACATATAGGGTATTGGTGCACTAAACTGATACATGTGATAAGAGCACAGTGATGCTTTTGTTTCTATGACAAGTAATCATGTTATAAACCTTTGGTTTCTGGCTTTGACACTAGTGGTTAGGTTCGTTATATTTGTTTTTACCGGAAAATTAAATAGTTACTTAAAAATATTTTCTGGGCATTATCAAATGTTAAGGATAGAATACTTATTTGCACATAAAACAACTCATAACAACTCGTTACCAAGTTTTGGCTTGGAATATTAAGTATAGAATATTCTTTATGAATACCGAATTTGTGAAGACACAAATGTTAAATTTTGCTCCAAGGTAATATTTATATATATTATGGTCAACAAATTCGTAACTAATTTACTAAATATAGCTGCATGTGACTTTTCTCTCTCTCTTAAGCTGAATTTAACACTACCAGGAACTCGTTTTGGGGTCTTTAAGGTCATGAAAGTAAGTTTACAATTAGAACTAAAGGTTATTTCTAAATCTTTGTGTATCATATGGATAAGTCAGATTGGGTTTATCGTTGGTGAGTGTATATAGAGTGTATACAGAAGTTTACTATTTTCAAGGCCATAAAATAACTTTGCTGTTTATTTATTATATTTTGTATTTGCTATTGGAAAGTTTTAAGTAAATATTTCATAAAAAATATATTTTTCTTATTTTTTTAAATTACATTTTTATGTATTTAAAAATCCACTAACATTTTTTATGATAAAAAACATTTTCTGAGTGTATGCAAGACCCGAAGAGTTAAAATTTTATTTGCGAATGTAAAATTAAATTTAAAAGTAACCATAACCGCATTTGCAGCCATGAAGCATAATAATTCGCACTTTATAATTATTTAATAAAGAAAAAACAAAAAAAAGAACGAATATGATGAAAAATTTGCAGTATGTCATTGTCATGGATGACAATCAGTTCAAAATTAATTTAATAAAATGTCAAAATATAATTAAATTTGAATTGATGCTCTATAATTCGAGTACACATGTTATTAAATTGCAGCTGAGCTAATTAAGCAAAACATTTGAGCTGGGGGTGGCATAGTTTTCAGACCACAACTCGTCATTTATGGAAATGAGTAAGTTTCCTTCATTTTAGAATGGAGACAATGCCATGTTAATTATTTTACAAGCGTAGAGAAGGCTATAATTTAACATGATTATACTGACTTATGCTAGAATAAATGCAGAGCTATAATTTCAAGACAAATCATTCAAAGATACCTCACAGGAATCGGTACATTATGCAGTTAAATTTGGTCACATAAGTTTGTCCGTCGGTTATCAGAATGTAAATGCAAACTTATATTTAAAATTAATTATTCTGAACAATTAAAGATGATAAAGACTTCTCTCTGTTATTTAATTATTGCTTAGTATTCATTTTGTATAAGCTAATTTTAAGCCTTTAATTAAATAATACCGCGTATTCATATTAATCTATATAAACACATATGCGCCGATCAGCGTAAATACGCACGTCCCGCTTTAATTATATATACAATATACAGTTGCGAACGTTGATAATTAATTTCAATTATTTAGATTATCGGAGTTTTGCATAAATTTTACACAAAATGCAAATTTTTCATATAATTCGTTGCGCCTAAATGCATGCATTGTTTTCATAATTATTGCAATAATTATGTCGTCCTGCCTGCCTGACTGACTGACAATTCTGCATTCGCGTTCTCCATTGTGGCGTAAGCAAATGTAGTTGCCCAAATTTTACAAATTGGCAGGATATGTTGAATTATTTTGTTAAAAATGGCCACATACATTTTTACAAAATGGCCGCATTTGTTGCACTCGGCAGAAGTTTTTCGATAAAAAACAACAACAAAAATAAAATCAGCAATGAGCGACAATTGCGCTTTTGTGTATGGGCGAGTATGCGTTTATTTGCAATGAATTACAATAATTATTTGTAGTAAAAACAATAATTTGGATATGTAAACATGCAAAAAATATGAAATAATTTTCTGTTTTGCCAAAAATATCTTATAAAAGCTTTTCTGGTCAATTAAAATGACAAAGCCATGTTAATTTCCTATTCCTACAATGGCATCGGCACCGGCACCGGCACTGGCATTGTCATTAACTTTAATTGCTTCAAAAAGCAGCCTTAATTATGCATAATTCAAAATATCATAAAATATTCTGTTGAATAATTAAATTGAAATAAATTTAGCGTTTATAGTAAATAACAAAAATTAGAAAATATTGTTTATTTTATTAATTGTTTAAATTATAATTTACTGAATAATTAAGTTTTGTTACTGACCTTAGGTGAAGGAACTACGGAAAATGTGTTCATTATTCTATCGGGATACTCTTCACGTATCTTCGAAATCAATAAGGTTCCAAGACCCGAACCGGTACCACCACCAAGGGAGTGAGCAAGTTGGAAACCCTGCAGACAGTCGCAACCTTCTGACTCTTTGCGTAAAACATCCAATACTGAATCAATTAATTCAGCGCCTTCTGTGTAGTGACCCTTGGCCCAGTTATTACCTAAAAATTAATTGAAATTATAATTTCATAATAACTTTTAATAAATAATAATGCATAATTTATTATAAAATTTGAATCAAATATAAATAATGTAAGTGTTATAGCCTCAAAATTTAGAAAATTATTGCATTAATTTCAAAAATTATTGTAGCAGACGTAAAATTAATAAAAACAAAGATTTTATTATTATTTTACTTTCATTTTACGTATAAAACTGGAAGATATGATGACCTACGATCCGTCCTCATTTAAAAGATAACTAAACGATAATAAGTCTAGTATAGTTAAAGCTTAGTGTGGGCAGGGATAAGCCCCCCAAGCATAACACTAACTATAAGCCCAGACATAACACTAACTAATAACTAACACTAACTCAAATCACAATAACAATAACAACAACAACAACAACAACAACAACAACAACAACAACAACAACAATAATAATAATAAAACTGTCAATATAGTTAACACTATAAAGTTGACAAAAATTTGACATTCATTCCAAAGGTCTATTAAAATATGTTTCGGCGTTTTTTAAAGGGATTGTTATAAAAGTTTAACATATTCCACATTATATTGATTGATACCTGTATAGATTGTGATTAGGATTGTCACAAGTGGTGTGAATTCATTCAAATGTGCACGGATTTTGGTTCCTACCCTCAAATTTGAATATTCAAATCTGATTATCTGATCTGATTATTAGAGGATTATTGGATCTGATTTTTTCATTTTATTAAAATTTGTTCAGTACGAATGCTTGTGTCATTTTTGCTCTCCTAAAAATCTCTATAAATACGAGTACGGTTAGAGCAATAAGATCCCTGATGTTAATATCGTAATCTTCTCAAAGAGCCAAACTGCTATCAAATCTCTGCTTAGCTCTACAGCTACATTCGTAACAATATGCGAGTGTTTGCTTTGCTTAACAATTCAGCTAAGCATCTTACTAAGCAACTCACATGGATACGTGTTTGAACATATTGATATGTGTAGCTAACCTCAGAACATCGTATTATTTCGAATAATAAGTGATAACAGCGTATATCTTTTATAGATCTTAGAAAACTTTATTCACTGTCCCATTTTATAGACAGATAATATATTTTATTAAAGCAGATTTTTTTCAGAAATTTTTAGACCATTACCAATGATATCTTACCGAAATATACTGATTTCATGGACCCGAGAATAATAAAATGGCTGAATTTTAAGATAAAAAAGGGGCAAACATGATTTTAATTGATCATGAGCTCTTCTAATTACTCAAACAAATGAGATTATCAAAAAATGGGATGATAATAAGTTTTCAGAGTAGATTTTGGGATCTTTTTTGAATACTTAATTAGTCACTAAAACCTGAGGTGTCAATTTCATGTGTTATGGCTTATGACGCTCAAATAATTTATTAAGAATTATGATAAAAACATTCACAATAATAGATAATAATAGATTTAATAGGATCTGTTTTCTAATAATAATAGATAATAATAGATAATACTTTAAGATATACGTTTAATATTTTTTCATGTTTTTATTTATTATTTGATTTTTAAAATTAAATTTTTGGATCTTTTCCTACTTTACAAACGTTCAATATTAATTCAAGTGAAAATACCTTTAAAGTTTTTACATCCTTGGAAATGTGGCTGTACATATAACCTTTACTTAAGTTAAAATTCATCCTAAGATCTTTCTAATCCTGACCACTTAACAAGATTCGATATCCAACAGCGAATCAATTACCCAACACACAATGTCACATCATTCCAAAATACAGAACCCTAATTATATTTAGTTGCACTTGCAACAACTACAACACACTACAACAACAACTACAACTATAATTACAACTAGAGCTACAACTGTTGGTTTAACAACACCAACAACAACAACTCTAAGTGGAATTACAACAGTAGTGGCAACATAAAGGCGCCATTGCATGTTGGCCGAGAGCTTTTTAAATATTTTACGCACACAACAAAATGGCGCGACAACGATTTTCACTTACCCGCGCCTGATTGTCCGAATACAAAATTGTCCGGCCTGAAAAGCATACCCATGGCCGATTGGCGCACTGAATCCATTGTGCCGGGCTCCAAATCGATAAGCACTGCACGTGGCACATATTTGCCATTGTTAGCCTCATTGTAGTAGACATCAATGCGTTCCAATTGCAAATCATTTTCGCCGTGATACATGCCATTGGGATCGATGCCATGTTCATCTGAGATGATTTCCCAGAACTGAAAATCAAAAAAGATAAAATATTTTTATTAATAAAAATAATATTTTTATATAAATTTTAATGCTATTTTAAGTAAAATTTTTTATATATATTGCCATTGCCATACTTATATATGCTGTTCTTTTATAAATTTTCAATTTTTATTAAAGCATAATTTATAATTAAATTAAAAAATTATTAAAATTTATTCAAGGATTAAAATAAAGTCCATAAATTTATATTGCTGTTATTAATTATTAATATTTATATAATTTTCTCAATTCATTGTTCATTCGTATTCGGATTTTTAAGTGGAACTCAGTACTCTTCTTATTCGAGACACCCAGAAGAGTTCAACTCTTCTACTTATACTTATATATGAAATAAATTCTTATATATATAAGTATGGTTTCTCTGTTTTGCCTTTATCACTTTATAGTAGTTTTGTTTGGGTTCAAATATTATTTTTCGGGTCTATTGTGCCCCTTGGATTCAATACTTAAAGGATAGCTTTTAGAGTATTCTATTAGTGTGTGTTTAAATCTGATAGTGATACTTTCCTCACTTCTCATATTTCAGCACCCAAAGAAATATTCAGAATTATTTTTAAGGATTTATAATATATATATGTACTAATTCAAATTTTCACATCCAAGACAAAGATAGTTACTTTGTCACGGTAAGTAAAAAATGAAATAAAAAAAATGGTAAGAGAATTTTACTACTTAATAAAAAATATATTTATTCATTAAATCAAATATATATTATATTAATTCTTAATTTAGTTGATTTTTAAAATCTAACAAATCTAAATAACCCATCATCATCACAATAATTAAGATACTCAACAAGTTAAACTTCTTTTTTAAGATCGTCTCCATAAAATTTTATGTCATCACAAATTTTAAACCATTTCTTGATTTTACAATATAGTAGTATAATTGTCTTGCGACACTTTCATTGGATCAATTTTAAATTTCAGTGGTGTAGGCCAGCATGTTTCTAGGTTGGAATCAATGCCGGTAGTAGATAGGAAAGCAAAAACAAGTATGCCTTATATTTCAGTCTTATGTGGGGTCCCAGGCATAAGAATATTAAAGGGAATGAGAGGTAGACGTTTAGCTCACCCTAAAATCTATCTATAGTATACTAAAGCAGCTCCAGAAATCTACATTTTTTTGGAGATTACGTTCATTGGGTTAAATTTTGAGTTTTAGTGGTGTAGGTCAGCACTGTGGTGTAGGTTGAAATCAATTCTGGTTGGAGATAGAAAAGCAGAAATTGGTGTAGTAAACAAATTTTCCGATATTACTTTCATATGGCTCCCAGGCTTAAGAATATTGAAGGGAATGAAAGGCATACATTATATATATATAGATTTATAGATTTACTCTAGAATTTTTAGAATAATACATTATTTTTGTAGTAGTGTTAGTAGACATTTATATTTTTTATAAATACATATATCGAATCAAATCTCAGTTAACTGACGAATTTTATAAAACAGATGTCAATTTCAGGGTAATCTTGCTACAAGATATCTAGAGTATTATAAAGTAATCCTGAGTGTTACTATTCGGAATTTTTTCATTTACCAATCGAAAATGAAAACTGCACTAAAAGTACATTAAAGGAGTATCTGGATTTAAATAATCACCCCATTTTTACTAATCGAAAACGCTATTAGACATTTTAAGTTCTGATGTTGAGTTACAAAAAAAAGCTGAAGAGTTTATAAGTTTATACTAGATATTCTTCTTATACAAAAGCTTAAAGAGGTCATGTGTTTCATTACATTGATGTTCTATTATAAATAAAATTTAGTTGACATAGTTCATATAAAACAAAAGTAAAAATAATAATAATAATGTGAAACGTTTTCAGTCTGATTGCAAAGCTAAGAAAAAAAATAATTTTTATTTAAAAATCTTAATTTTTCTTGATATAAGTATGTATGAATTTCAAAATATCTCATCAGCAATATTTTTCTCGTATAATTTTGCATAATTTTCACACAGAGCGAATAAAAATAAAAGGACGAAACCTATTTGAACGACAATCTATTTGAATACAATGTATTGAGCATATGTATTCCGTTCGAACAGCAATCCAACGGTTGCATATAAAAATAACATTTATCTTTTTAAAAAACATTACGACATTACGAGTGAAAGAAGTGCGAGGGAAAAACTATGAAAAGGAATAAAAATTAAAAAAGAAAACGTTTTTCCAGGTGACTGCATTTTTAAAATTCCATTTTAAACGAACTAGTGGCGTACGTTCGCTTGGTTGTTCGAATGTTAGCTCCATTCGAACATATTTTTAATGCACATATCATTTTATACACGTTGTTTACATTTTTTAAAATATATACTACACACATAAAAATATCGACTGCCACGTCCACAGCGAGCCTTAACCAAGTACCAAGCCACCCTTCCCCGCTTGCGCTGCCATAGTTTTATTCAATAACATTTTGAAATCAATGCATACAAATATGAAAAGTGTCCTTCTGTTATTGGTGTTGGTATTCATTTGAGATTTATGCGGTGCCATTTGTGCCTTCGTACGCCCCCCACAAAAAACATACTCCAACACACATACACTCAAACTCATATGTTTTATATTGTAGTATGTAGAGCTTATGAGTACAAACCAATACACATGTAGACATTAATATTAAGGACATTTAACATACACTCGAACTCGAACTCACTCTCGAAGTCGCACTCGCTTTATATGCCGAAAACAATTTTTTATTATTTTTCCCTGTTTTTTAAATAATTTTTTCCATTTTTTTAATGTTTTTTTAATAATTTCAATTTGTTGTTTTTTTCTTTTTTTGTTTTATTTTCATTGAGTTGACTAGCACACGGTTATGTCCTGCGATAGGATTTTAAGGTATTTTCGTTTTGTTTTTTATTTTGTTTGGTTTGGTTTTGTTTGGTTTTGTTTCCTTTGCGGGTAACAAGAAGGAGTACAAATAAATCCTTTTAAGCATATTTCATATGAATTTTTCACATTATTCCTTTGTTCGTTTGTCGAAACATTTCACGTATGAACAATATGAATTTTAAATTTTATAAAATTGCATTGTTTTTCGAAAGCTACCCAAAAATGCTAATTGTGTGAAATATGAAATGTGCATTGATCGAATTGATTGTTGCCGAATTTAAGAATATTTTTTCGTTCATTTTTCATTTTTTACCGCTCTCGGTTTTTTTGTAATCAGGATTTTAAGTTATTTCCACCCGAGGTATGAATTCCCAATTGAGCTTTTGTTGCGGAAAATCGCTCAATTAATGCAGCTTTTTGTATTAAAGACAATACAATCATCACACAAAAAAAAAAAGAAAAAGTTTAGTTAATATTTACAGTATTAAATTATTAAATTATTCAAATAAATTCTGTATTCAATCATCAAAACAAAAAAAAACCTCATATCCAAAGGGCAAACTAATCAAAAATTACAATATCAAATAATTTTTATTTATTCAATCATATCTACGTTAAGAAAATTTCGCTCCAGGTAAGATAAAAATATTTTAAAAATATTCAAATGAGTTTAGGTTATAATGGCGATCGGATTCGCTTAGATCCATTAGTCCAATGAACATACATAATCTGCAGTTCTTTCTGGTCCTAGATGTATAGAAACCCATGCAGAGAAACAAGTTGTGGAAATCTGCATGAAGAAGAAACCATAAAACACTTTCTCTGTGAATGCCCGACTTTGGCGTCCAGAAGAAATAGGTTTTTAAAAAACTACTTCATTGACAGTATATTATTTTTACCAGAGTAGGAAGGGTGTATCGATAAAGACGAAAACTCCTTTTTTTTTGTTTCTTTAATTGAACATTATGTCTTAGCCCAATAATAAGTTTTAGAATCTTGAAAACTAATTTTAATTTTAATTTTAAACATTACATTACAATCTATTTTATATATACCTATATCACATAATTGAGATTATTGCTTGAACCTATTATTAATATTATTGACTTGAGGTAGTTTATCTTAATTAAAGAGCACATTCTTTCTTCTTCATTTGGAGCCTATTTTTCGCGTACCTTAAATGTACCAAGAATTATATATATAAGATTCAATTGGTGATTTTTCATTTTTTTTTAAAGTCTGTATCATGCACATTTCAAACTGCGGATGTGATAGCCTTACCAGACCACGTGAGTCCCAAAGCACAGATACCATAACCTTATTAACCGACTGTTACGACTGTTACCAGACGATCACGTGAGTCCAAGATACAGACACCAAAACCTTATTAACCCACTGTTGCGCTCTTGGTCGCTTTGGATGACTTTCAATGGTTGCTATTCAGTTAGCTGATTGTCGTTTTGATTCTGGAGTGATGTGGTGAATTCATGCGTCATCTATTATCACATAGGTTAGGTGAATTCATGCGTCATCTATTATCACGTATGTTGGTTTAGATCTAATCTCTTATCATATAACTACACAGAAAATTTTTTTGTATTTCGCTCAGTCATCCGGAAACAGCACTTTGAATCGTGATTACATTGATGTCTATAGTCAACTGGGAGCAAAGGTGGCATCCAATTTAAAATCTATTTACTCAACGCTTCCTGTTGGTTCAACCATACCACTATAATTTATATAATGTGGTAAGAGTTTATTTTTCTGCTTTTTCGATATAGGTGCATTATATATGTCAACTTTGAGACTTTTCAGCTTATGTAGTATACACATTGACTGTTACTAAATAATGGATTGGGTATTGTATGGAAAATACTTTCCATTCTAATCTTCTTTATGATACTAGTGTTTAGACTGTGTACTCAACCCTTAGTAGATACAAATGACCACATTCGATTTTCATCTTTTATTAGAGTAGCCGTGCCTTTTAAAGTTGTCCCATTTAAAGTTTTCATTCAGTGTCATTTTATTACTACTATTATTATTTACTAAAGACAGTTTTATTATTATTAGTCATACTCGTATTTTTTAAATTGTTTCCAAATTCATAATTTTTAATTATTTAAATGCATTATTTAACAAAAATTGAATGGAAGCTCATTGAATGGTTTAAGTACATGTCAAAGTAATTTTGAGTTCACAGATCCCATAATGAATCATGACAAATAAAAATAATTATGAAAGCAGTACACATTATTCCGAGTGAATTAACAATGTAATTGATGTTGATCATGGTTTCCTCTTTTTTGTTATTTCGGTTTGATTGTTATGAAAAATAATAAAAGCGGCAAAATGCTTAATAAAACATTAATTATTCACTTCAATGAATCGCTTTCAATGGTTAAATCCTTCACATCTAAATGCGTACTGCAGGCTCGGATTATTCGGTTTATCTCAGGAGAAACATGAAAGTGACTCGCTTTAAGTATTCGCAGGTATTCTTGAAGCGCCAAGATGAACGTTTTTGTACAATTAAAAGTTCAAAGGAAGTCTGTCAGAATCAGTCGGTGTGGAAAATGCAGAAAGTCAAAATGTCAAAATTTGACAAGTGCTGGAATGAGTTCAAAAATCATACGTTTAAAGCATTATCTTACTAAAGATAGATAGAATATGAGAAACAAAAGAATTCTCTTTGCAAGATAACGAAAGTATTGTGGTTAAAATTAAAATAACTTAAAAATATGAAGATTTTTATTAAATTTTAAATGATAAAATCTAAAACTTAATTCCTTTGAAAAGTATTAAATAAAAATGTAAGAGTAAAAATAAATTCTCCTCAGCATTGTAATACTTAAAAGCGTTTAAATTATGGGTCATATTTTTATTCTTAATTGTAAAAACTTATTAACTCCACTGATCCCGAAAGTAACTCACCCATATGCCAAAAAGTTTGACAATGAAATTTTAATAATGAAAGTAAATAAAAAATAATTTAAATACTCGTCGTTTAACGTAAAATTGCTTTTAAAAAATTTCTTATTCATATGA
>NC_051847.1:174362690-174381165 GCF_002237135.1 Teleopsis dalmanni
TCACATAACTTAAGAATGCTACCAGCTTTCTAGATGTGCAAATAAAGTATTACAAGTTGTTATAAAAAATAACTGAAAAACAACAACTTGTTTCAAGTTTTTAATTACAAAAGTTTGAAATAATTTACATTTCAATTTTATTATTAAGGGTGATGTTTGGACTCTTTAAAGATCTTAAATCTAGGAGACTTATGCTTTACAGGAAGTAAAGAATGGCAAAAGGAAATAAGTAGCATTAGTTTATATTACAATTTAAATATTTTTTAAGGTAGAAGTAATAATGCAGAAGTGCATATACTCCTTTCATTGCCAGAGTCCAGAACCCTTCTGAGGGGTAACAAATAGCTTCACAAATAGCTTATTATGTGAACGGGAGAAACAACATCTACTTGAACACTGAAGAGCCCAAAAAGGCATGCGACAGTTAAAAAGATTCATTGATTCTGATCACATCAAAGTTGATGCTATCCTTGGTCTTAGCAGAAACGATATTAAAATCTACACTGAACTTCTTACAGGACACTGTAGACTTAATTACCACATGAAGATTATAGGTGTGGTAGAAAGTGACTCCTGTCGACTCTGTCATGAGGAGAAGGAAACATCAGAACATGTTCTATGCGACTGCCCAGCGGTTGCAAGACGTAGACTCGATTACCTTGGAAGCGGGATATTAGTCCCAAGTCAAATAGGTAAAATTAAGCCCACAGCAATTACAAGATTTATAAATAGTCTAAAATTGTGCTAGTTGGGCCTTTAGGCGCACAATAGATCTTTTAGGTCGGGGTGCTTCAATAACCTATTACTTAAATAATAAATCTACAGGTTGATATTACGATTTTATTAAACATTTTGTATCAAGTTTCAACTTTATTCACAATTAATCGGCAAAAAATATTACTGTGCTTTCCAAAATTAATTGATTTCCTCAAAATTTTTGGTTTCTTGGAATACTTTTATTTCAAATATAGACAGATAGATCAATTTTTTTTGTCTGTTTTTTTTTTGTATTGTAAAACTTATACTAATAAATTCCTTCAGCGGAAAGAGTGCGGCACTTGTATGTGGTTTTAAGTTATGCGGAGGCGTAGAATTTCATTTTTTATGGTCAACGGATTATAATTTTTTATTTTCAAATGTTTTGTTTATTTTAAGTGGCAGTAAAAACATAATTTTAAAATGAAAATTTCAGGTTTTGAGAATATCTTATGTATGTAAATTTATTTCGAAGCAAATATACAAATGCGATATAAATACACTAATGGCTCTGTAAATATTAAATATCTAAACAAATTTTGTACTGTACTGCAGCTCAGCGCCTTTTCAACTTTTCTTATTTTGACGTCAACAAGTGTCAGCCAAAAATTCAATAAAAACTTTTTCGAACCCAACGAATATGCGTGGGTCAAAAAGGATGTGCTTTGCATAAATGCAAATGTTGTTGTTATTGTATAGAGTATTTTTTTGAACATGTACAATTTTTTTGATAGGTAGAAGAATAGGTAGAACAGGAAACTGCACAATCCAAGCTTCATGTTTAGATTATATTTTGGATTATGGCGACATTTCAAAAATTTCAAACTTTGCATTTGGCAAGAACTTTTTCTATATATTTTACTTTAGAATAAAATAAATTTACATCCATTTTTAGTATTAATAATTAATTGGTTATTTGCAAAGATGTATCCGTGAAAGCTTAAGCGAAAACGTATACAAAATATCTTGACAAGGTATTCGTAAAAGAACATAAAATATAATTGAATCTAAAGCAAAAATAATCGCTTTTACTTTTACATTCGACGTCTTACTTTATGTGTTGCTCTTATCTTTTCATCGTTACTTTGTGTCTTTCTTAAAAAGTTAAAATTCGAGTGGCAAGAATTTACTAGGTAAAGCATAATAACAGTGACCCACTCTATTCATTTTCATTTCACCTACGTTTTCCATTTCGATAGCGATTCAAGTAGTACAGAAGACTGGTATGAGGGCGGGTAGTCTTCGCTTCAAGCAACTGAGCAACTAAATAATTATACACGACGATCTAAAATGTTTTGTTCTATTTCATTTTTATTGCTTTTCGGCGCATTTTGCTTAATGTAGCATACATGAGATTCTTAAGTTATCTCTAAAATATCCACTTATTTCTGGTTTTGGGGTCATTTTAATTGACTTCAATTGATGAAGTGCAGTTTGATGTCAAACAAACCAATTATGGCGCAAAAAATATGCGCTTTCGGCTTTAATTGATAAAAAAACAATGACATTGTGAGGGAAACTGAACAATTAAACTAAAATCTCAATAATTTTTATTACGTTTACATAATAAAACTAATTATAAAAATAAAAAAAGTAACTTGTAATTAAATTATATTTTAAAAATTAAATTATTCATATCAATTTTAATCGTTTAATTATCTCTAACTTTTTGTATTCTAAAAGGATATCCATCATATTCGTGTAGCGTTCAAAATAAGACTTTAGTATCCAAAATGCTCTTTTTGGGATAAGCTTCAACTCATTTATAGAAACATAATAAGACATATTACATTAAATTGTCGTAAAGAGGTTTTCGAACAGAAGTGAAACAACAACAAAAATGTATTTTTTAAATTATTTTAATTAATTGAATTTTTGGCTGATATATGTCGTGAATTTTTGCATATTATATTTCGATATTATGATCATTTTGTAATTTCGAAGATTAAAAATGAGTTGTTAAAGGCTTTAAAACTTAGCCGTAAGCTTTTCCCATTACTTAGCCGAGTAATTTTTCAATGCATTTAAGTAATAATCAATTAATTCATGCATTTTTATTTAAGAACCTGGTAGCTTCCTTTACATATCGATTATAGGGAAATGTTGTTTAATAGAAGAAATTTTTTTAGCAAAAAATGTTAACGAGAATAGGTATTGATATTTGTGCAATGAACAAAAATGAACGAAAGTCATTTAAAAATTAAATTATAAAACTAAAACCACTAAAACCATTGGAATATGTGTTAGGCATCAAATTAAAAAAAAATGGAATACAAGTTCAACTATGTTGGTAAATATTTTTACAACTTTGCTTGTTTTTTAATTGGAAATTTTTTTTAAATGGATCTTACTTTGATACTCCAATATTCTTGGTAAATATTCACAATGCAGCTTCTCCATCCTTCATAGAGGTTTTCTCGTTTTCTTGAACATTAATTAATAAATTTCGGAACTTAAGAGACATTCTCAGAAAATAATCATAACAATATTAATCCCTCTTGATATATCTTCTGTTGCTTCAACAGCTATAAAAAATAGATTTAATGGCCCGTAAAATAATAATATCAGAAGGAAGCTAAAAATATATTTTCTTGATATATACTCAATTATTTTTAAATAATTGATTTGCTAATAAAGATATTGACATATTAAAAGAGAATATGTTAAGAAGTTATAACAAAGTCGTATTAAAAAATCATAATATATATGAGTAATATTAAAAATAAAATACAATTTAAAAAAAAAATGATTTGAAGAAGAAAAATGTTCCAAAAATATTTTGTTTAGTGTTATCTATCGTCTGCTTTGCACTTTTTATCTTTTTAATTATTTAATTTAATTTTTTTATATAATGCAATAAATTTATTTTTAATTTATTTATTTTATACATTTATCACTTAATTCATTTATTAAATAAAATAATGAATTAGTTAAGATCTTTGAGAAGATGACATTTTTAAGTTTCTAAAATTTTCTTTTGTCATTATCATTTGCGTTCATCATCAAAATTTTAAAACCTTATATAAATTAAAGATGTGATGAATAATAGTTATTGTTGATCTTTTTATCGAATTGATAATTAGTGAAACTAGAAAAGGATCAGTATTATTAATCTATGTATTCTGCAATATCTCAAAGCAATCGTCGTGCAAATATTTTTGGCGAGATTACGTTGATTTAAGATAAATTCCTCCAACTCTCATAGCACGCCTTTATAGTACGCTGAATGGTACATTTCTCCTTCAGTTTGGACAAGGTAGATCTTGATAGTTATATATAGAAAATTTATGGCAAAAAACTAACTTACTTACTTACTGTACTCCTCTTAGAGCATAGTGCCTCTAGTTTTAGGGTCCTCTAAATTAGTGTAATTGACCAAGCACTTGACTTCACTCAGTGTAACTTTTCTCAGTTTTTGAAGCTAAATGTTAAATGGTTTAATGTATGATAGTTTGGGTCAATTCAATATTTACAAAAGCAACAGAAATAACGAATTTACAATCGCATGTAATATACCAAGATAAAATGAAAAGAAGAAAAATCTTATAAAAAATACGTCCAAATAACTAATGATACATTCCATACCACAAACCACAAATAACCCTAAAATAATAGATCGAAAGAGGATTTATAGTGTCTCCTTATAGAAAGCCTCCTTAAAAAAAACATCAACAGAACAATAAACAGATAAATAAATAGAAAAGACCATAAAGACAATATTAGCAGAAAGTATGTGCTACTTCTACAACTGAACATCTATTATTCTTCTGATGTTCCATTATCTCACCATTGTTACATACTAAATAGTTTCATTTCAATGAATGCAGTAGTTAAAAACTTCAAACCCCTGACAAAATTTTTTTTCAGGAAAGTACTATATAACTCAATGTATATATTTGTATATATTTTTTATACATTAAAAACCATTTTGATTAATAAAGTTTATAAAAACTTTATATGAAAAAATATAAATTATGTTATTATTTTTTCATAGTATTTACCAGTTTCTATTTAAAAATAGATTCATTATCATGAATTCAGAATAATTTTAAAACAAAGATTTTTCATAAAATGGCAGAGAAACATTAAATCGTTAAGATATTACTACATATACAACATTTTAGAATTATAATTGTTCATAAAATACATTTTTTAAATCCTTCAAAACTTAATTCATGAACTATATACAATATAGGTATACATTATATGTATGTTTGTAAATATTTGTAGCTCATATTTATATTTGTTGATAAATCTTGTGTGAACGTAAAAGAACTATTTTTTGGTCGTACTTTTGTACATACTTGTACATTGACTTCATTATATATATGTACAAATATACCATATATAATCATATAATGTATATAATATCTACAGTTCATGATTTTCATAAGATTTTTTATTTTTATATTTACTTATGTTTTAGATTTAAAATTCATTTAAATAAATATACTATATATTATAAAATTATATTTAGAATTATTAATTATTGTTATTTTATTTTTAATTCTTTTAGTTGTAGTTGTCGTTTGCATATTTAATATATATTTCTTTATTATAGAATTACGAATTTTTTTGAGCTTTATTTTTCCTAAGTGGTTTTTTTTCGTATTGACATGAATATAAGAACAACCATTAGTAATAAGATACCGATTTCAATTTAATATTAAGAACACCACAATGAAAGAGCAGATTATCAAAGCCATGGACCATAGCATGTAATACGCTTGCCCATTAAGAATTTCTGTATTCCCACACATAAGCATACCATACCACACAGCTACCGAAGATACAGCCAAAGCATAGCGCAACGGTAGAACGTGTAGCGATGTGAGCTATGTGAGTGGAATGTGGTCATCCAAGTGGGCAGCGTTATATGTATGAATGATCGAGTAATCCGTAGCAATCGCATGAATGGGCATATCTAAATACGTAAAGTAGATTTAAGTGGGTCTCTTATTTGCTTCATTGTTTCGTTACTGCTGAAGAGTTTTTATTATTTTTTTTTTATTATTTTCAAGCCACTCATGCATTATCCACCCATTTATGCTTATCAAAATTTTTGTTTATTTAAGATTTATTTATGTTTTGTTTTCTTAATTTATGAGGTGCAATTTTTTTCACTTTTGCTGTCTACTATTGTCGTCTTCAACATCTTTAACCAAAAACAAAAAAAAAATTAATGTTTTCGTTTTTGCTTGGAAAACTTTCTCTTCTAATTGAAACGAGATTGATGCGAGTCGTTGGACATTCGACTACTCTAAAGGAAAAAAAATACTAAAATAAAAATAACATTTAATGGGAACTTTTTAGAGCTTCAGGCAGTTTAATGTCACATCAAGCAAACTAGAGTTTAAAGAGATAAACTTAAGATACGGAAACATAAAAAATTCATAATCAAAGTAAAGTGAAATGAAAAAAGTAAAAAATTATACATTCAATGAAATCGAAGAAAGCAAAGAACTGGCTCCGTTGCTTGCTAACGTTCACCAGCATTGATCTTATTCAGGGAGGTATTCTGCCACAGCGTGACCAAACTCTGTGCTGGGGCTTCTAATGAAGACTTCAAGCTGAGAATCAATTCAGTACGATTTATAGTGATCAAAGAAACAAACGCGAATTTCTTGAACGAGAAGGGGCAAAAAGTTTAGAAGCTCGTGTATTGTGCATTTATCGTATCCTCAGTGTTAAGTCTAAAGAACTATAAGTTTATTCTTGTGTGAATTATTTACATCACTTATTATTGCAATAAGTGCAAATAAAAAATAAAATAGAAATAGAAATAAAAATAAAAATAAAATATGTAATGTGGCCATAAAAATTTCCATGAAAGCGGCGGAAATATTTTAACCATTTCACGCGATCGAACAAGAATTTATGTAAATGATCAATAAATAATTAAGTGTGAAAAATTGAAAAATTGAAAAATTTAATTTAATAAGCGGAAAGTGAAGTGTGTTATGCATTAAATACATTTTTTCTATATTTGCTCTTTATTTTTTGCATTTCTTGTTGTGGACACCATAAGTGCTGAGATCGCATGTTCCTCTTTTTGTTCCAGCTTTTTAGTATATAATTTATGTGACCAATATGAGAAAAACAGGTAATTAAATTCACTTCATTTAGCTGAATATTTTAAATCGGATTTAATATGAAATTTATAAACTTGAAATAAGCCAATATACTTGTATTTCCATCCAATTGGACTTTTTTATGTGGAAGTTTCTTACTTTGAATTCAATGAACTGAAAATGCTTGCCCAGCTACTCATCAGTACTCATGTATATTCATTAGGCAAAATGGTGAAAGTGGAGTTCATCTATCTTTTATTTCAATAGCAATTTAACATTTGACCATTCCGTGAGTAATTTGAAAAAAATTATATTTGAAATTTTTTTTGCTTGAAATTATCATGAAGGTCTTAAAATTGCTTCATTAAATTTTTTCTACATATTTTTTTCAGAAATTTCAAATCCAAATTTTTTACATTTTATATTTTTTTCGTATAAAAAATATTAAACTGAAGCTTGTATTTTTTGTGGTGTTTAACATTTTTCATATAATGATTAACAATTGATTATTATTAGTCTTAACCTACTGAATGAACTCCGTTATATGTTTAGATTCTCAATCGTTTTGTAAGAGTTAGTAGATTTTACTAACTGAATGATTCTCATTATGTCCATTATTTGCTAAAGTTCACTTAACTCTTTATGTGCTAATGATCTTCAAATATGAAGAAATATACCAAAATTTTCAATGCATATTTGTCTAGTATAAATAAGTTCATTGTATCTAATCGAGAACTTGTGATCATTTGAATAATTTAACTGTTAAAAATTGAGGCTTATGGAAATTTTTATACTACTTTTAGTTATCTATTAGAAACAAAACATTTTTACAATTTTTGTTTTGTTTGTTTATCGGAGATAAGCCAGGAAACGGAATGAATGAGAACCCCCACCGAACAGTTTTTGTAATTGAATAATTGAAATAGATGTAATTGTAAAGAATTTGAAGAATTCCTTTATAAAAGTAAAAATGAAGTTTATTCCAATAAAATAATCAATGAATATAGCTGAATTATTAGTATTAAGTCATTTACTAAATCAAGCAAGATTATTATATTAAAATCGGAAATATATTGGATAAGACTACTTGAATATACGAACCCATATTTTAACCTTTGGCCACTAACATGTTAGTGACTGATTAATTTATTAAGAAATATTAAAGAAATATCAATTCATATACAACCCCTCGCTAAGCGCATATTTCTATCTAAGTAAATATTTCTCTTTATTAAATTAAACTTCCTTTGATTAAAATTCAAGTGTAGATAGTTGGGAGCTTGAAGTAAACATCGATTTCATCATTAGATTAATGCCATTCTTTTAAAATAAATTTATGTTACTAATATAAATACACTAAATCTTCATGTATTTTGATTTGGCATACTAACCTACACTTAACAAAGATCATAAAAATTGATAAGATGTGATTAATGATTTTAATATCTGATGTAGTTTATTAGAAGTAATATTTATAAAAAAAGTTCCCCAACTTTTTTATTTGTAATGTTACTCATTTATATTCATGGAATAAATATTTTTTTTTTCTATTACACTTTGAGATACAAAATTTTGTTAATGGAATAGTGATCTACCTCAAAGGGTATTATTAATTTCTAATTTTCAAATTATTGTTGAAATCATATCCATTTTATATTAAAATTGACTTAGTCATAGTCATTTGGTATTTAATACGAGACATTCATGTAAATATTATCAAGATTTAAGTATTATTATTGAAATATGATATCATGTTACCAAAGAATTAAATAAATATAATTATTTTAAGGAAAATTTAATATATATATATAATTTTATTATGTCTAATAATATATATAATACTATTATTTCTAATAATATAATAAAATATATTATAAACTCGGTATTATAGCAAATAGTACTTTTGAAAAATAAGTATCTTTAGTGAGATCATCTATTAACAATTACATGCATAAGTCAGAAGATCTAATTCCAGTTTTCACCTAGTTTTGGACATCTTTTTTGTACTATATCATTAAGATTTTCGATAAGATACATAAGAAATATGTATTAATAGAAGTAATCTAAAAAATTGTAGAATTTTCTTTTTTTGATTGGAATGTAAATTAAAACTACAAAAAAATTATTTAATGTCAAGAAAAATATATGAAATTTATCTTGGTTTTATTGAACAAACATTTCTTGTTATAATCCTTGATATACTCATTAATCATATTCTTGCGCAGAATTTGAGAAGGTTAATCATTAAAGAAAATTTTTTTAAATACTAACTCTACTATAGCTAATAATATATATCATATTCTGGTATTAAGTTTGAGGTTACACAAAATTCGTTATAAAACGAATAAAAATGTTTATAAATACTGTCTTCTTTTTTTAAAATTATTTTTTTTAAATGTCTCATTTTAATTTAAAGAATTTTCTTGAAAAAAAATTCTGTTACAATTCTTTATATACGAACTGATTATACTCTGATATAGAATTTAAGGTGATCGAAAAATTCGTTATAGAAAATACTAAAAATTCCAATAAAATTTTATGTGAAATATAAAAAGATTTAAAATTATTTTAATGTCTAATTCTTGAGTTAAAGCATTTATTTATATAACAACTAACTTATATAACAACAAATTATACTCTCGTGTAGAATGTAAGTTTGTCTAGAAATTCAATATAGAAAATTCTGAAGTACTTATAAATATTATTTTATATTTTGTTAAATATTTTTTGTTTTAGACATTAATTCTTAAGTGGAAGCATTTTTTTTTTGTTTTATTAAAACATTTTTTTCGATACGATCTTTTATATAAGAACAGATCTAGTATAGAATTTAATGTTATCCAAACATTTATTATTAAAAGTACTTATCTTATTTTTTTAGAATTATTTTTTTTTAATGTCTCATTCTTAAGTTAAAGAGTCTTAACCATTGTATCACGCTTCATAGTTCTGATTCAAGTTACTATGCCAATTTATTTAAATGGCCAGAATGACTATTATTTGTCGAAATGGAATTTATGAATTTTAAGCTGCTAATACCAGCACCTGAAATAAAGTAGAACATTGCATCTTTATAAGATCAACGTTAAAATACTTCATTTAAATATTGAAAAATACTAATTCAGCGCTAAGGGTGCGGCCTGCTACTTATTACACTGCAGCCGGCATAGACAGACCACGCTAGGAAAATCGATTAATCGATTAATAACAATTCTTCACGTAAAACGATTTAACGAAGCCATTAGCAAAACAAGATTTTTACAACTCAACAACAAACGATCAAATCAACAACAAAACACATGAGCAAGTGTAACGATCGCCCGACTTTAGTTGTTAACATAATTTTTACATTTTTGCCAAAACGTATCATTTGAATTTAATGGCCTGTAACGATATTTATTTATTTTTTTCATACTTTAATTTTAATTTTAATATGAAATATATATATATTTTTTTTTTGTTTTACTCGGTTGCAATTTGTTTTTCCATTATTAACTGCGATTGGATATTCTTGGCAAAACTGTACAAGAAATCGCATAAGACGCCACCCCATGGCATGAATTCGAACTCCTCAGCTTTTAACTTTTGCCGTTCGAGCGTATAAAAAATGAAATCATAAAAGAAAAAAATTAAGCTAAATAATTATTAGAAAACCAATGCGGAATAAATGCATATTTTTTTTCGATTTGATTTCCTTTTATTATTCAACAAAATAATTAAAATAATTATGTTAATTTATGTATTTGTACTTATTCGAAGCACTTCGAAATGCGGTAGTTTTATATTGTCTTACGACTGCAACGTATTTGCATGCAATAACTTATTGTTTTTCTATTATATTAATATTTATTAAAGAATATACTATAATAAAAAGTTAATTAATTAATTATTGTAATTAGTTCGTTTAATAATTTTAAGAGCAAAGTATTTTTGTCTTACTAAACTAACACATGAACAATGTTTTCGTTAAGTGCCTGTACTAGCTAATTAACGTTTATTACCAACTGCCTGTGACTATAAAGGCGTGATTAATTCCATACTTCCACTTTAAATAATAAGAAAAGAAAAATTTATATATTAAGTTTATTTTTAAATAAAATGAAAACATGCAAAAGGTTAGATTTGTCTTTTACGTAGTTTAAATACCCTTTACACAAATAATTATGCTATAAAACAAATATTTATGACTTACTAACCTTATATCTTTACATATAAATTATTGAAAAAGTTTATTACCCTATATATTTTATATATATGTGTGTGTGCATATATAAACTTGTACTATGGTATCATAATGGGAATAAAGTAACCCTCGTTCGATTTTCAAGTAATAAGCAATTCGACGGTAACGAAACAGCTGATAAGCTTGCGAAGATGGGATACACAACTCCCTTCATAAGACACGACGCCTTTTGCCAAATATCCTCTTATCAGACTGAACTAGAAATATAGAATCTAAGCTATTCGAAAAGACCTTAACCAACTCTAATAGCCCAATATCATATTTCCTAAAACTTCTTATATTAATCAAATTAAGATTGAGTTGTTGCCAATGGCATGAGTTGATTTTTGCATGCGAAATACCTTGTTTGTTTATGTTTTACATATAAAACAAATATTTAAAATTTTGGCAATTTGCTAAGTGGGAAATTTATTTTTAAGTGTTGCATTCAACATTTTTTGCCTTAAATCAGTTGATTTATTTATAATGAGCTCATTTGTATGAAAGCTCTTTGTGTGGTAAATTATCATCACTAGCGTCCAAACACCTTATTCTAGTCAATAACTACTGCATTCTGAAGATGAGAATTAAGGACATTGGCATCTGTGGAAAGTGAAAGTTCTGCCTGTCTTATCTACTAGTGCCCTACGATTGCTAGAAACCAGTTCAGTACTTTTATTCGTCTTTTATTGTGTCGAACGAGATCTGACATCTAAAACTAAAATGCATTAGTTTGTTAATAATCTAAATCTGTCCAGATAGACTTTAAGGATTCTCTTCCGGGATAACACAATACATCTTATAGATCGGTGTGTATCATTATACATTCTAATAATAATAATTCATATCATGCAATAATAGGTATATATAATAATCTTGTTTAATATATTGTTGAGTAATTTATAATGTTGATCCAAGTCAAAAGCAACGAACTTAAAAGTTCAGTTCAAGTTATTCATTTTATATTTATATTATTATGTTTATAAACATTGCAAGATATAATAAGACTAGGAAAAACCGGATTACCGATTCATTTATTTCGAACAAAGTATTATTGTGGATTCAGTTTTCATTATCTTGTAAAATGATTGCTCAGCTTGATAACAAATGTGATATTTTGGCCTTTATTCAAAGAACTGAGTGTCAGGTAGTGTCAATTTGCAGTACAAAAGTTATATATGATCGTGAAGTTCAGCTCGTGGACCATAGTCTAAAAAATATAACTAACTAATTTCATTCCTTTGTCACCATGATTTATTTGAACTTTCAAAAAATATATATTTCTCTTAATCTCTTAATCTTAGTTAAGAATATAGTCGTGTATGGTTTATAAGATTTCGACGTTTTCCTCATTACATCATAAATACTATATCTTGCTAAACTTAATATGTGTTTTATTCACAATAGTATGCAAGGTATGGAAAAATTTAAGTTACTACATTTTTAATGACTAAAAATTTTTGTCAGTTCCTTAATAAATAAACAAATATATTGTAATAAAACTACATATCAATATATATAAATAAATTAAATACTTTATACGTGAATACTAATATTCGTATTATTTAATTTAAATCAATTATAAATTATTGACGATCAATTTTGATGTGTTGAATGTAGCAATGAATATTAACATGGTTTTATTATTATTAAGGAAGATAACGAGAATGATAGAAATATTCCATCATTTTTTGGATGGTTAATAAGTAAATTTTTGTTGGGTAATTATATGATTTATTTTTTTCAAATACTTAACTTATAATTCTCATGTTATTGAATTAGTATCAACTATAAATTAGTTATGAACTTAAGATTGAAGATAATTCTAAATGTTTATATAATTGTGTTATATGAAAGTTCTGATAAAAAGTTTGAAGTTGACTTAAGTTTTGTTGTAAAAGCGTGAGCAGGATATATTTTATACAATGATGTCGTTCTGAACTTACTTTTGCAATGTTAATTTAAAAATTTGATAGAAACAGTTTTCTATGAGGAGATATTTAACCGTTAATATCGAAAGTGCAAACCAAAAAAAATAAATTTAATTTTCGCACTGTTTTAGAAAGTTAGTTGTATTATGATAGCTTGGCGGATTCTGCATAGTCCCGCTCATCTCACTGACTGATTTGAGCATTCCTGATTATCTTCATGATTATTCAATGATTGGTCTAAGATCTGCGTACCGCCCCGTGTGCTTAGTGATTACTCTGAGATTAGATAATGCTAAGTAGGACATCCTGTCAGTTTTCGCATATAGCTTCAGAGCTCTGTCCCTTATGTATTTTTTGACCCGCTCTATTCTAAGGTCTCTTAGTAGATCTATGGTATTTAGAAATACATAAAAATTAATTCAATTTACACTAAAAAAATTAAAAATGATGAAGATTTAAGTAATGAAGTTATAAGTATTATTGTCATTTCTGTTTATAGCCAATTAAGCGAAATTTTCTCTAGTTCTTTAAATCGTAATTTAAATATAAGGTACGCAATTACATATTAAATTATTTTAGGTGCTTTTAATTGTTTTGAAATATAAAACATATTAGGACTATATTATCTATATATGTATTTTAGATAAATCTATAATGATTTTTTTTTCAGTTTTTTTCTTTAGCACATTTACATTCTTAGTTCTAATATTTACCTAATATATTTTAAAACTAGACATTAAGGCCATCCTAGCTATAATCTTAATATAATATAATTAAGTCATTAATTTAGTTAATTGTGCTCTATATATACATAAATAAATATCGCAATAATTAATAACTTTGAACTGCAACTATGACGACACTGTATTTAGTCAGGTGATTGTATTGTGTTACTTAAACAGAATTCATTAAAAAGTAAACCTCTATATTATATTTTATAATTATTCTATATTATAAGAGGTTATCAAATACTCAAAACATTGATCGTTTCCTTATGTGTCTATTAGTAGATCGTAGTGCTTTGTAAACTTCTATATTATATTCTAAAATTATTAAGTGTTTATTTTTATATAGGCTAATTGGTCAAAACTTTTTTTATTTTATTGTTGTTAAAAATAAAAAATAAAAAATTAAGAATTCACAATTTGATTTTTCAATAATTTTTATTTTTCATCGATATTTCGACTTTAGTCTAAAGTCATCATCAGGAAACTAAAACATTATATTCAAATACTAAACCACTTATAATACATAATGGTAGACAAAAGGATAAATGTGTGTGTAAATATATATATATATATATTTATATATATGTAAATATATGTAAGGAAAAGTACAATGTTTTATTATATAATACCAATGTTTAATACTAAGTTATTAATCCTGTACTTGTTTATTGATGTATAATACTTTTATACATCTGGGCACAGTTGTCAACATCAGTTTTAAAATTGAGCCTTATGTCAGGTGGAATTTTTAGAATTGCAAGCATCTCCAAGAAGTATCTTTTGCGATGATTATTTTCTTGATGTAAAATTTTTATATTTTCTAAATCTGGCTCATGGTGTGTGTTTTTTATTTTTAACAACAATAAAATAAAAAAAGTTTTGACCAATTAGCCTATATAAAAATAAACACTTATTAAAATTATTTGGTCACAAAATTATTAACATTCTAAAATTATTTAATTTTATGAGACGATATCAAACTCTTTTATTGATTGACCTCCTAAATGTCTATTAGTAGTTTGTAGTGCGTACTCTTCAAAATTCGTAACAGTTGTTTTAAATTTTTTTTTATTTTTTTCTGATTTCAGTTTTTATGAAATATCTGCATAGACTGTTATGTGCCATAATTTTGATACAAACAGCAAATTTCGCTTATTCGCAAGATGAAATTTTTTTTTCGAAGAACGATAAAGATTTATCTATAAATGAAGAGAAACAGCCCATTAATGAATTACCAAAACCTATTTTAATAAACCTTCGAAATCAACGAGATATGTTAGCAGAGCAAGAACCAATCGAAGAAAACGTAAGTAATAGAGAACACCGATCACATCGACCCACTCTCATGGAAATTGCATTACAAGCGTCAGTACAAGAAGGCCTAAATGCAGTGTCACAACTCTATCACAATATTGAACCTAATATTATTAAAAATCGTAAGTACTGACAAATTAAAGCTTCTCAACTAGGTTTTATGATTGATTATTTTTTTTTTGTTTCATATTGTGAAAAAGGTCAATTACTTGATGATAATCATCCCGCTGCGTTGCTCTCGAAATTTAGTGCACCTGTTGAGAATACCGAACAAAGAGAAATGGCTGCATATGCCATGATTTCAACAACCAAAGCATTCAGAAAAAAGTAAGTACACATATTTCCAGATAACTTTGTAAATTTAATTTCTAAGAAAATACATAAATAAACTATTTATGAGTGTCTGATATGAGTGTTTCGCATTTCTTAGAGGTATATGTAATCTTGTAGTTCACAATTGCTTAGCAAAAAAATAATTAAAAGGCTTTAATGAAAATAATATGAAATAAGTTTTGTTTTCGCCATCGTTAAAAACTATCAAAGGGAATTTTACTAACGCATAGGACTTGAACTCTAAAAACTTTCGAGATCTGTCGAGAGTTTGTGGAACTTTTAATAACTTTCTCGACTGTTCGACAAGTTTCGCCTGCTTAGATTTCCATTTGTATACCATACGAAGAAAATTAAAGACACTAAATGTTTTTTTCTCATTAAATTAAATTCATGTGCACTTATGTGAAATATTTATGAGTGTGCAAAATTTTTGCTTTTAAGTTGTTAGTCTGAAAATGCATTTTCGCAGAACACATATAAATGCCCACAAATGTTAACTTTCACTTTGACATTGAAATTTTCCCAATTATATACCCAACCATTGTAGCATCCATCACAATGGCAACGGATATCAGTGCACTGGTTGCCATCTGATTAAAGTTAAACGACCGCTTGCTTGCTTGCACCTGAAACTCCAACAATGCAACAATGCACAACTTGATTCGACACAGCGATACATGATATGTGAGAGAAATCCCATTCATACCTTGACTTATTAAATTTTCAACCGAATAAATAAATTTAAAAATTTATTATTGTTTTACAACAAATAAAAAAATTTATTCAACTTTAGCTGCAGTCAATGAACGGAAGTAAAATTTTCAATGTGTATCTCTAATTTTATATTAACGAAATTAAATAGATTTTCCGGTTTAATTATTTAATCATTTGAGTGAGAGAACTCGCAGGAAAGTCATAAATCGAAGTTAATGTGTATTTCCATAGAAATTTTATTGTTTATGTGATGAATTATATTCAAATGAAATATGTAAGTTCATTTATAATTATTAAAGAAGCATTGAGATATATATTTATATAAGATGTCATCATATATCTTAGTTTTAATAACCCAGTTTTCTTCACAATGTTTTTCGAGTTCAGACGGCTAATGGTCTTAATATTGTAGTTTCAAAGATTTATAATTGTTAAGTCCTCTTCTACTGTGTTCAGTTATTCGTTTTGTGGCTTTCTCCTAGATCTAGTATTATCTTGTTTGGCATTAAAGATTCGTTTAATTTTACACCCAACTTTCAGATTAACATGAAATGTTTCACTATTTTTTCCTTAATATGAAGTCATCTCGTTTTTTGCGGAGTATTCGTTTAAGTGGGGGGCTGGCTTTCGGATAACGTAACCAATTCATTGTTTTATCGTTATTTGGACCTTCACGGTGTATTTTACTCTATATGCCTTTTGTCTTAATATCATGTCTTAATTTCAGTCTCTATTGTTCTACATCACACCTCGATTGAAGTGTCAGCCAGCCTAGTTTTCTGTGCGTTCCAAGCTGTTGCCTATGTTGGCGCCTACGTTGTACCTGTTGCTATATTGTTTACGTTATGTGTGGCCACTTTATTACCACGCTCGGGATTTAACTTTTGGTACTAGCTTGTCACATTTATTCTTCATAATTCATGATTTGATATATGCTCAAATCAACAACAATAACTACTTTTTGTTCTTTATAAAGCCTCTTTATTGTTTAGAGTTTACCTGATCTTTAACCTTCTTATCTAGCTGGTACCATGTTTTGCTTGTTAATATATTTATAATACAGTAAATAATATATTGGAGACTACACAAATACAATGGTTTGATATTATACAACATGCTTGATTAGAGGCGAATCGATCCAATCACATCCGATAATTTTAGATCAATTTTAGATATTATAAAATTAGCTGAGTTTTTAATTATAGATACTAGTACCAGCGGAAAAAGCTTCTGATTTCATCGTATATCAAAAATTGCTCTAAAAAAGATATTCTTATAATTATTAAGTAAATTTAATAGTTTTAATTTCTACTTTTAGTGTAAAAATTCTCTAACCTCTTATATCATTTCGTTATTACTTATATATTGAATAAATATTGACATTTGTGAACACGTCAATCATATTTGTCTGACACTAACAGTTAGTCATATTTGTCTGACACTAACAGTTAGTCATATTTGTCTGACACTAATATGGGCTATGCCAGACAGGATGGGACTTTAACGGGATTTTGTAGAAACCCAAGTAGAGACAAGTGCTTGACGCTAAGTACACATTATCTTTATGTTGTAAAAACAGGGCCTAATAAGAAAAAAGTATTTTTTTAATATAAAAATTGGTGCATAAGAAATAATAAACAAAATGGTTTTGGTTATATTATATTATATTAATATATAAAATAAAATTACATTTAGTAATTACATAATAATAAATAAAAACATTATTTGATTCTTGAAAACATTGTAAGCAAAAGATGGGTTGTCTTTCCATAGTCCATACAATAAGCTTAAATTTTTTTTACCTTCCCTTCTCGTTGCTTCTTGACCATATGTTTCTTTTATTTAAGTATAACATGCAACGTTCATTCTTCTTATATTTTTTTTCTTTTATAATCGTACAAAGTTTTAAATACATGGGTCGAATTTTTTGGGCTTAAGCTAAGCATATCAGAGACCAAATTTTCATATAATTGTTTAGTTCCTATATTGTTTATGGGAAGACATTTTATATATAACATTAACATTTACGACTAATATTCTAAGAATATATTTTATACCGTATATGACCTATGCATATGATTGACACGGATTATAGAGATATAAAACTTTCTTCAGTCTTAAAAATAAGTTTATGATTTAAAATAAGAAAATAGTTTTTTCACAATAAAGTTTCAAATTTTTTTTAGATGAAATATTTAAATTATTTATTAAAATTACAACAGTTTAGACAGAAAATTGTTTTTCCGAAAAATTTGATGATGAAATGTATTTGCATTAAGACTTTAAATTTTTTTTAATTGAAATATCTAATTTATTTTACAAAATTGCCACGACCCAAAAAGAAATTAAGTTGATATTATTATGGCGTTTAACGTTTTTATATGTATATATATATATATATATATA
>NC_051847.1:174381265-174405025 GCF_002237135.1 Teleopsis dalmanni
GAAATGAAAAGTTATTTATTTTGAATAATGTTGAACTTATAACTAAAAAACAATTATTGCACTAAAGGAGTATGCATACATATTATATTACTTCTACATAATTACATATATTTTTGTATTTATAAATATATTTTATTTATTATGCACTTTTATAAATATGAATATTTTTTCTTTATTATTTGTATAAATCGAATATAAATTTCAAATAAAATTATATTTTTTACTATATATTGCATCTAACTTAAATGAACTTTATGGAAATCGTTTTAAATACCATATCCCATAGTTTAAATATAAGTTTAAAGATTTTTATATTTATTTTTATAGTATTATTGTTTTATATATCGGCTTATATTAGTGCTTAAATTACGACAAAATGAATTTTTTATTATAATAAAATCTTTGTTAATTATCAACAAAATTTAGCCTGATATAGTATTTAATGAAATAAGTAAAGTAAAAGGATAATCGTACATAATAAGAAAAGTTATAAGAATAGCTTATATATATCATAGATTTTATTTATTTCAATATGTATAAATATATAAATAGTTTATTTATAATTTAATTAAATTATTTAAATAGGAAATTAAATAAAATATTAATATGTTATTATTTTTAGCCTTAAATTCATGTAGTAATAGTATTTTATATGTGATTAACAAATACTTCCATTTTTGTGATATATTAAATACATTACAAAACAAAAAAATAATAAAATAAAAATTCAAGAATAATAATAGTATTATATATTAACAAATTTTCTTCATTTAAATAATTTGTTTTTATATTTTATATATATATATCTGATTTGTATACTTTCATTCAATATTATGTATTTTAAATAATCTTCTTATTTAACGCCATTACTGTAAAAAACATCGATAGCTAATATTTCAAAAATATATATATTTTTGTATATACATACATATATAGAAACATAAATCAATGTTAATTTAATATATTTATGTGGTTTTGTCTTTATATTTATATTCTAACTGCGAAAATGTTTGAATCTGTGATTCTGAATTTCTGATTCTGAATCTGAATTTTTCTATTTTTTGAACACTTGCTTGTATTACTTTAATATTTAATTAAATGGAAAAAACATGCAATAATAACGATGTTGTTTTGTGTACTATGAGAATTCGTAAGAGGCACAAAATAACTTTAAGTGGATAGTACCAAATATTAAACCGTACGCTGTAAGTTAATTATTGAAAATTTGATATGTAACGTATTTTGTGTGTGAAGTATATACCAAAAGGAAAGTACTTGGCAATAAGAAGATTTTCAATATCAATTTTAGTAAATGATTTGCTGATTTTTTTATTAATGTGTAATTATGTGTTCATTTATTGATGAGTAGTATTCAACTGCTCAAGCTTTAAATTAAATATATTATTTTGGTTTATTTTAGTACATGTAATGGAATTCAAATAAAATCGAAAGTGATTGCTTAGATATGTTTTTAAGCTGTCTTTAAATGTAAAATAAATTGAAAATTATGAAGTAAGTATTTTTACTCATTTTCTATAAAACTGTTTAGGTTTTTCTGTGGCATGATGAAGAAATTTGTGGAAAAAAAATCTCCTCACTACAATAACTTTTACTTTCATATATATTTCATGTATATATGAGTTTGTATTTAATTTTGAGAATGTTTTCATTATTATAAATTATTAAATATTTTTTTTATGTTACTATTTAAATAAATTAAAAAACAAAAAAAAATTTTGAGAATGTATTCATTATTATATATTATTAAATATTTTTTATATCAATATTAAAGTAAACTAAAACACAAAAAATGAAAATTATTTAAGCCTTTTTAAACAAAATATAAAATTGTTTAAGATTCTTTATACTCGATATTTGTATAAAATTTTAAAATTAATAAATACCTTAAACACATACATACAAATAAAAATTCAAAAATTTGTAAAATAATATTAATAAAAAAAACTGGAAACATGTAAATTGATAATATTTCAGATTCTAGAAAATATATACACATGATTCCTACTAAAAGCTTTAAGATCTATTATGTAGTTGTTGTTGTACAAATTTTAACATTTTTTTATTGATTTTTCTTATTAATATTTTTTACATACATTCACTCATATTTGCTAATTAGGCGTAATTTGTTAGCAAATATTTCTTTGCACTACTACACAAAGAATCTACACACATAAACCAGGTATTTTGTAGCTTTCGCCAATGTGTCCTTAAAATACGTTTATATATCTTCACATCTTTCAGTTTTTTTGGATCATTGCGCTTCGGAATTATCGCTACTTATCGGATGTGTATCAATTTCTGCGTTCCCCAGCACGTGTAGCGGCATGCCTTGATTTTTCCTTTTCACGCAGCTCCTTAATGGCGCCCACAGTGCCGAACATTACTTTCGCAGTTAGCTGTGTCTGTCCACCAGGAGTACGTGTCGTATTCATGGTGTACTTCGATGACGCATTAGACTTTGAGCCAGACAGTGTTGCATTGGCTTCACGATCGATGGTCGAATTCGCATTTGCGTACGCATTCGTATAGGAGACGTAATTATTGTTCAAATCACGACCACAACTGCACTGGTGCGACATTTTTATTCCTTTTTTGTTTTTGCTCACAGATTTATAAATGTGCGTTTTGCACTGTTTTTGTTACGCTCTTTTAAGAATTTTTTTTTGATTTTTCAAATAATGTTATTAACACACGTTATTCTTTTTGAACTAATAGTTTTAATTTTTATTTTTTTTTTAATAAAAACTAATTTAAAATCTAACGTCGTACTTTTTATATTATTTTTTTGAATATTTTTTTTTTGTATTTTTCTTATATTCTGCGTTTCTGCCGCTAACGAATTCAAACCGATTCAGTGAAATTTTTACGTAAAACTGATCGACAACGACTACGTTTGTTTAGAAATTTTCAATTGTTCCATACACACAGCACACTCGTTCGTCTTGTAAGCTTATAAAATAATGTACAAAAATAACAACAACAATAAAATTAAAAATGTAGAAGAAGAAAACAAAACGTATATCAACCACGAAAAAAAAACAGCAATTACAAAAACAACAACGATAAAATTTACAAAAACTTTCGTTATTGCTTGCTGATTATTTTGTATTTTTTATGGTTTTTTCTTTTTGTTACTATACTTTTTGAATTTATTATAAATTTTTTTTCTTTTTATATTTTGTTTGTTCGCTATTAGTTAAGGAGCAGAGCGCGAGTATGTCGATCGTCGCAAACACTTTCACAGACTCACTAGAACTAATTTCAAAAAATTTGTTGTTTTTGTTGGTTGGTTGGTTGGTGGCTCTTGGATCTGCCAGTGCTTAGCGTATGCTTTGCTTCGGCAGCCAAATCAGCCAAATAAACAAAACAACAACAAAAACAACAAGAAGAATGATAATAATAATAACAACAACAACGAACACAAATAAGCAAATAAGTAAATAAGTGAGCGTATGAGTAACTTGTGAGAGACGATCATGAGAAGAACCGCAAGTCGCACGACAAATGAAGAATGAACGCGAACGAGGAGTGGGGCGTCTAGTGTTGGCGATGATATGACAGAGACTAGCGACTGAGAACAACGACGCTGACTGTAAGCTTAGTCACACAAGTTATATGGGAAGAGGCTTTCGCCCAACGATATAATTATTATGAAAAAAAAATCTAAATAAATAAGTATACGCCAACGAATACAATAGCAGCAACGTCTGCAATAACTGCAACGCGAACAGCGTTCGTAACAGTAATGACAGCGAAAACAACAACGCAGTCAGCTGTCGAGAAGTGAAAACTTATTTTGTGTTAATATTGGAAACACCTCCGCTAGATCGGTTTGATGATGGCATTTCTTTATTCGCTCGAAGGCTCTGAAAGAATTCGTGCAAAAACTTAAAAATTTGCATTTCTTATTCGAGTAAAAAAAAAAGTAATACAAGATATAAAATCAAAAGTAATGCATAAAATACTTTAAAATATTTAAAGAAAAATATGCAGGAAATAAGTCAGGCAAAAGCAAATAAAAAATTGTATAATCGTTAACGAAATTTGAAGTTTTGTTTATTAGTTTATTTGCAGCGACGTGGAATCCAACAAGCATTTACAAATACCCATATACTATAATATGCATGTATACAAAATGTGTTATACAAATATAATATATAATATACATATACACGTTTGTAAATTTATATGCATTTAGACAGATTATAAGTTCGATTAATTGTAGTACCCCATGAATGCAGCGTAGCGGCATGTTAAAATTCAATTAAATTCAACATTTAAACTCGAATAGGTTCGCTTCTCTGCGCCCTGCAAACGGCAGGTGAAAATCACAAAACTTGTCTTGACGTATGGTCTCACGACACAACCTGTGCCTGTGCCTGTGCCTGGGTAATCGAGCAATTGAGGGATCGGGCAAGCTGAAACGTGTGGGGCTAACCAAAGCAGACGACGTGCTACAACTGCAGTAACTCGCGACGCGGCATTCGTCAGGTTTCATTCACCTTTTTTTCGTAGTTCACTAAAAGACAAAATACAATTTTGCGTTTAATTTGCATAATTTTTTTTTTCTCTTAAATAAAAGTAAATACCTATATAAACACATATATGTATATATATATGAAAATAGTATATATAGTATACCATAGTATAGTATAAAATAGTATATAGTTTATTTAGCTTTTAAATGCATAAAGACTTAAACTCTAGATATATGACGCCTTTTCGGTGTTAGATATTTAATACGAAATGGAGCATAACGCACTCGAAACACTCCGAGCACTGCAAATAAGCATTAATTACTACATTTAAATTGTTACCTAACAAACTTTTTATAATTCAATTAAATCAATTAAATAAGTTTATAACCGATCGAATGACGCATTTATTTTATATTGACAAGCAGAAAATAATTAAGCATTACTGTACTATTAGTAGAATCTTGCTTTTTGAGGTGATCACATAAATTAGATGATTTCATCAGTAAAATAGTTCTGTGCATGAATTATTGATTAGTAAAAAACTGGAGACTACTTATGCCAAACACAATTCAATTCAGGTGTAACATTTTATACAAATAAAGCGTAGTTTTATTTTAAAAATTATTTTTTTGTTTAAAATTTTATTTTGTTTAGTTATTTTAGCTAGCAGCCATTAAAGCAAGCACTCAAAAATATTTGGAAGAGTACCACATGTAGACGAGAAATTAGTTCAGTTCTCAGCAGCAACTGAATTCAGTTAATTCAGTTAATTTTTAATGTACACACACTCATAATTGTATCGAGTCTCTAACCCCCTGCCTCTAACTCCTATGCACAAACGAACAAATACCCATAAAATGCAATTTCAATTTCAATCGCAATTTTATTTTAGTTTCTTTTGTTAATTTTTTGTGTTTTTGCTAACGTTTTTATTGTGTTTCATAACGATCGCGTTTGCAGTAATCGTAAATATCTAAAAGTTCATCATAGGAGCAGCACCAGCAGCAGCAGCGGCCGCTCCGGCGTTAACAACACTTGTCGATTGCATGCACCTACTTTGGTGCAGAAAAGTATGGGAAATTTTTATATAAATTTATAATTTCCGAAACGGAATAAATTTTAATGAATTGATTCGCTCTTTAGTGAATCAGTGTACTATAAAGAATTCATTAAAAAAAAAAGAATTGAAATGTCTACTATCGCTCATACAATCATTAATATTGTTGATAGATAGGTAGGTAAATAGGATCTTTTCGACACAAACAATCCTTCACGAATAGTTAAGAATGCCGTTTTGATTCCTACATTCTACATTCCTTGTTATTGTGGGCAGAAGAATGGGTATTTAGAACCCGTTGAGAAATACAAATATTTGGCCAATACTAATGTTGAAATAACGCCGAGTGTATTAAGGAATGGAGGGTTCAATATCTTAAGACTGAACATAGATACAACAGATGCTCTGAAATCTTCTCTTCGAGCGCCGGTACACATTTACTACAGGAGAATCAACATAGCAGGTCGAGCCCGTTTTCATGTCGCCCTATAGTAAAATGTCTCAATGTCTCATTCAATAGTTTGAAACAGCAGATCTGAAAGATTGACTCGTATAACTGGTGTGTTTGCTTTACTCAAGAAAATGTGAGAAAACTGATCCAGTTAGAATTGTTTATAAATATATGAATGGCAACATCGACACATTTAAATATATCAAACTAAATATTTGAATGATAGCATCGACTAGCCCGGAATATAGCTTTTACTGAGAACTCATATAACGGGAATAATCCTTACTGTTTTGAGTGTATATCTATAATATTTATACTTAATTAAATATACTATTTTTATGGACATGGAAACTGTAGTTAAGTTTACTAATTATGTTAGTGTGTCTTATCAGTTCTTGTGGTAATACATTAAGTCTTCTTCATGTAATCTAAGTGAGCCCAGTATCTTCTTATCTATTCGTAGATTACAATTAATGAATACAATTTCGAAACAAGTCTCTGATAAGAGCGAAAAAGAGAGGATAAGAATTGACTGTAAGTCACTACCACTATTAGAGGCCAACATTTATTAAACTATAATTTTCTGATTATACCGCGATCAAGGAAAGACTGGATGACTACATTTCATCTTTGGTGCGCAGATATCTAATTTGTAGCCATAATCTCTCCTGATATTGTGCAAATCGAGGAACTTTCCACTGAGTTTCTTCCAGCTCTTTTCCATAGGCCTTCCCAATTGCTTTTCAATGAGTTCGATCATTCCTCCCACGTAATTCTCTTATACAATCACGGATATAGTCACCATAGAGTATACTCTTTAAGAGTCTTAAACGTTTATGAATTTCCATCCTTACCGTATGGCTAAGATCTTTTCAACCCGTTCTTAAGAAGTGGCTTTATTAGGTTCAAATCTCACACTATGACTTTCGATGTTTTGCACCTATCACAAAACAAAAAACAATTAAATCTATAGAAAATATCGTGTACTAAGTAAATATGAATGTATAGATGCTTGTATGTGATCTTTGATGTAATTAAAGTATTTTGAAATTTTTTGATATTAGTGTCGTATAAACTACAAAGTTATTATTATTTTCAGTTTTATAACTTTTTAAATAACATTATTGTTTGTTACTAATTACTATATTTACTATATTTCTTTATGTTATTCATATTAATTTACATTCACTAATTGCAAACATCACACGAACTAATTCATAAAGAACTCTGCAGAACTCCTTATGAAATTTGTAAACAAAAAATGATTTGAGTCACGTATCTATAGCGATTTGAAGAAGCAGAAAAATATTCCGAATTCGCTTTCAATTGAAGCCAGAAAATCACTTTCATATTACTTTAAAGCGGTAAATGCAAGTTTTCTCCTATGCGAGCAAAAGAAGGTGAAGGCAATAAAATGTATTAATATTCTGTTCTTATATTCTTGGGGCACTCTTTCACGAAATGAGCATTTGCTCTGTTGACCCATATTTTAATTATACACTTGCACTCACACGCATACATTCGCCAAATGCATTGTAAATATTTATAAGTATTTGTAATATGCAAGTGTACATGAATCACGTGGGATTTTTAATATTCCAACATGAACAGAGAGAGACAGAGAGAAAGAGAGTGAATTATAAATGTTAATAACTTTTTTACTTATGTATATATATATATAAATTAATCTATTATTAACAAAAAATAGTTAAAATATAATCAGAAAACTAAAACAACAAATAAAAAAAAATAATTTATAGACAAAAAAAAAATTAAAATAGTTATAATTTACACCAACTCATTCCTAAAGCTTTTTGGTGAGAGTGAACAGTATTTACAATGAGAAAGTGAAAGAATTCTTTGAACTGAAAACAGCATAAAAATATTAAGCATATGTTGTTAAGTATATGTATTTGTGTGTATCTGTATAGGTAGGCAAGTTTGTTGTTACTAGTTGGTGTGCGATTTGCATTATGAAAGCAATGTGAGACCTACTTCTGGATTCTATGTCTGCTGACTACCACTTACTTATATGCCTATATGCTTTGAAAAGTGTGTCACAGAGACCAGCAGCAACGATCCACAAATATGCCGTACGCATAGTACCGTAGCATCAAGAACGTTTTTATGTTTTTAATAGAGTGAAGATACGCTGCTGCAGCGACGCTGACGTTGCTGCACGATTTTCTTTGTCACGACTTTGGGATCGGCTTCAAGAATCAATCAATGGCAGCGAAAAACGTGCGCCACTTGCTATACCAGTTGCGTCGTGAGGAATTTAAAAAACAAACTCTTCTGCTCTTACTTCTTTTGCTGTTCAGTTTTTTTTTGTTTATTCACTGCATCAATTTTGTTTTTTTATGTTTCTGTATGCTTTGCAAGCTCTGTTTTTTGTTTTCTTTGCTGGCTGCTGTTTTCATATCGGTTTTGTTTTTGTTGTTGCTATCGGTGTTCGTGTTTTTTTATGCTTTGTGTATTCAGTTACTTTAATGGTTTTATGTGTGTTATACCAATGCTTTTTATTTTCTTTTATCTCACTTCTTTACAGTTATACGAGTTTTGATTTCATTTGATATTATGCGATTGCTTTATTTACCCTGGCAGCACTTTTTTAACATTATACATACTTATGTATGTATGCATATTAAGTATTTTTAAGGCAAATGTTTACTTATTATTTATAAATAATAATACATCACGAAGTTCTGATATATAAAAAAAACCCTAGAAAATTGAATTAATAAAATTAATGTAATTAAAATATTTATGTTGTATTATTTTAAGACAAAAAGTTTAATGGTATTTAACGCATAATTCGATACAACAATAAAAAGTTACAAGTTTAGAGGCAAAGTTCACAAATAGTGCACTTTTACCTAATAAAGCTTTGAGAATAATTAAATTTTTATATTATGATTATGATAATATAAATGTGCATAACTAAGCAACATTCAATAATGAAAAAAGAGTCAGTGGCATTGTGAAGGCCACTTTAAAAGTGATTTTTTGATGGTGAAGGTATAGGCACCAAATGAAAACAGACTATCAATTTTAATATAATGGTTTTTCTTTTCTTCTTATAAACGATATTGATATCTCCTCCCTGAAAGCTTACTCGCCATGCGCATCAAACTTCCCTGATACCTCATTCGATAAAACCGTGGCTCCGCCACAACTGTAGCATTCACATACCTTCTTTTCACCTGCACTACGCCCATATCTGCTGATTTAAATTAACATTAATTTCTAAGAGCCAAGCCTTTTAATCTCAGCTTTTTTCCCTATTTATTAAAATTTCCACACTGCAGTGAATATCTACTACATTCATTTGAAAGAGGTGGCTTCCACTAACTTAGTGGTTTAAAATTTGTAAATATCGTAGCCCTCACCCTGGACTTCTTAGCAACATCTAAATCTTCATAGTTTAAAAATAATATTGTATTTTATAACATTAATCAATTTAAACACTGCCTCTTGCATAATTACTTGTTTTATTTAAAATTTCTTTTTCATTGTTGTTAAAATCGAAAAAGATCCTATTTATTTTAATTTAATAGCTCCGAACAGCTCTGAAAATCATCAGCTGTCAGCAAATGCGGCACCCACTTCGAAAAAAACTTTTTTATAGACAAATGCTCATGCAAAATAAAGCATTTATAGATATTTCACAAGCTTTTGATCAGGTATGGCATTAGGGCCTTCTTTTCAAACTAAAACTCAATCTACCCCTAAAGTTTTTCATATTTATTAAATCATATATCTCGGCAAAGCACTTTTTCATTAAGCATGGAAACGAAACTACAGTACTTCATGATATAGGAGCAGGAGTACCTCAAGGTAGCATAATGGGACCAATGCTTTCCCTTCTATATACTGTAGAGCTTCCCCTTATCGATGAGAGTTTTTATCAGTTTATCAGTTTTTATCAGTTTTATAAGTTGACAGTGACCCAATCCGTATTTCACCAAACTGCAATGTTGCTCTCTGGATGAAAAATTGGCGTGTCAAACCAAATGAGTCAAAATCTGTCCAGGTAATATTTACTACAAAAGGTTCTACGTGCCCGCCTGTAGACTCTGCTTCATCAAAATAATTGGTAGAGAAATGGTTTATCTAAAACTATTGGTAGCTAACAACTTAAAAAATTTCAAAGGAACATGTCGGTTTAATTTTTTTTTAATATAAATTACTCATTGTCATTCATACCTGATAGATTATAATAAAATAAATGGATCACAAAAAAAAAAAATAAAGCCGGCATGTTCCTTTGAAATTTTTTAAGGTGTTAGCTACCAATAGTTTTAGATAAACCACTTCTCTACCAATTATTTTGATGAAGCAGAGTCTAACAAGGAAAACACAAAATTTGTTTTAAATATGTTGTTCTGAAAATATAAAAAGTATCATTACTAAAATAGCTGAACTAAATGAAAAATATTACATCACTAAGTTTCACCTTAAAAATATAATTTTTGTTGAGGAAGACACTTGCAGACTATGTCTAGAAAAAAATGAGACAGCGGTGCAAATAGTGTACCAATGTCCAACACTGGCAACCAGGAGGATGACTGTGTTAGGACACCATTGGGTTGGTGATGACTTGGCAGCCAACCTCAAGCTAAATGAACTGCTTGCAATAACAAGAGATGTAGTTATGTTAACGGAAGCCACTTTAACTTTAACTCAATAACAACATCCAAGAATCGAAGGTCGAAAAACGACACAATTCGTTTCGTGATCTACTTCGGATAATCCTTCACTTCAGCGGGGCCACTTGTTGGACGGTATTCTGTCCAAACGTCCCAAAATATATATATACATATATATGAATAATAAAATTTTTAAAATTTTAATTAGTGGCGCTGTTACTCTTTCATCCTACAGACTCATTACCCAGTATGTTACCATGATCGTAACTATAACTTTTTGAAATTGATCTAAATATGCACAACTTTTTCTAAAAGAAACTTAAATATTTAAGAATAAAAATCTGTTCAAAAAAATTAAAAAATCATTTCGTATGTAATATTTCTGGAATGTCATATAACATACAATTCATTAATAACTCGTACTTTTAGGGCACTTAATATTCTAGGTTTAAAAAAGTATAAAAAAAGGTTAATATGAATTTGAAGTAGTAAATCTTGTAATAATAATGTTATTACATCTTTATAGAATTCCTTTATGGATCTGGCGATCGCCGACTAATTTATACAAATGTTCCCCCGCAACAAAATCAATTTATTGCAATGATAGCGCGACATTCGTCATTGGTTTATTCACATTATTTTATAAGTAACAAAAAGTATTTTTGTTTTTTTGACTGGCATAACATGGAATTCAATCAATGAGTGCAAAAACGTATTTACTTTGAATAATAAAATATTTAGATAAAGGAATTACATTTGAAGTAAACAAGGTATAATTTTTCATTAGAAACCTTTACATATATAAAGTTGCATTAAGTTTTTTTTTATAATAAAATAATTCATATATTTTTTTACATTATATTTTAAAGCATGTTTTATTCATTTAAGATAAACAAATTGATCACATTTAATTTTTTAGCAGTAAAAGAATGCATAATCAGTATCTGTGAAATTACATACGAGTATATGGCAAACATAATCATTACGTCCAAAACAAAATCATAGCTATAGCCAACAAATAAACACACACCCACATCAATTGTTTCGTATTTAATCTCCAAGGAAATAAAATGAACAAAATATCAAAAATATACGCATTCGCTGGTGGGATTAGTTCTGGTGGTTAGATTTGTGACTGTTCTTGATGACTTCGCAATATAGTCACATAGCCGTGTTAACAAATCATAAACTTGTCGTTGCTGTTCAAATTTATGATCGATTGTTTGTACAATTGCACAAATGAGTTGTTATACATTATAAATAATGTAAAAATAATAATAATAAAATAATAGAGCACATAATACAAACAACAACGTTTTGCGTGCTATCATTATGTGAAATACATACCCTAAGCACGTGAAGTACACAGTGAGAAGTGCACCAATGTCACACGTAAATTAAAAAAAAAAACTGAAAGTATTGGAATAACAAAATTACACTTTTATTAAATTTTTTTCAATTGTGCCGAAGAATTCGACCTTTGCTTTTAATTCTAATTAAATAATGTAGCGGTCGACACTGCAAAAATTAACATACATTTTGCTAAATTCATTGAAACTGACGTCATTCATTCATTATATCAGCGACTAATTGCTGCTTTTGTTATAATAATTACGTGTACTATTAGCAACAATCGAGAGTCACTTCATACAATTTAACGACGTATCCAAGTTACCAAATGGACTCGTAAGTATTCCTGAAATTAATATTGTTGTTGTAAATAATTGGCTCCACATAAATTTCAATAAAAATTTCAATTTCACGCGGCGTTTAAGTATTTAAAATTATGGTGCGATTTTCATTGAAAGCGATTTTTAGTTACTTTTCAGATAATTAAGCGAAATTTAATTACCGAATTAGGTCATAATTTTCTATTAGGAAAGTCGACCCATCTGCGCGGGACGGTATGGGAAGCACTTATTGGTTTTGTATTTTTTGGGAAAATGTCAATTAAATTAATGGAAATTGTCGTACAATTCGCAACAGGCAAAAAATTAAATAAACAATTTTATTAATTTTATTTAAAAGTATAACTCCAACTTAGCTATTACTAAATTAAATTATGATTGTAGTCTATAATCGATAACAATAAAATATTTTCTAAAACTAATCTAAAAAGTTGGTTATTATTTAACATTGAGCAATTACTCCGAAAAAAATTATATAAACCAAATTATTCTTAAAATATTAAATTTATTTAAACTTGAAGCATTGAATATATATTTCTATTAACTGGATTAGTCAATCAGAGAAATATTGAAAGCAGATCTATAAATTAATATTTTCATAATATATCAATGTATAACAAAATATACAACAAAACACAATACCTTTCCAATCGAAAGAAAGAATTTTACAAATGTTAGCGGTTTGATATATGTTAATATACCACAGAATATACCACAACGTGAGTAACTTTAATGAAATAATAATCTAAGTACTGAAAAAAATTTTAAATTTTGAATGTTTTATTGAAGTTCTTCTATTAAGACAAGAGGCGTGATTTGTCACAAATAAGTGATGAAGATTGTAAACACTCACAACTATATATCTTTATACAATCGTGAGAGTATAGACAAAGGGAACCATCGTTAAGAAACGACTATCTATATAACACCAAGAAGAAGATGAATATTTAAAAGTATGATCAAATACCACACGTTTCATTTACATGAAACCTGCAGGAGCAAAGCACAGCTGCATACCTTAAACGACCAATAGAAGGACGATTCAAAAAAAGACTAACAAATCATTTCGCTGAGATATCTAAATGAGAAGAGAAAAACTTTAAATCAGCTTTTAGAAACACAAGCTTAGGAGTGTGAAAATTAAAATAAATAATTGATATATCTGAAATGTTTTCCAATTTAATATTTTTTGTTTTGAACAAATTAAATAGAGAAATTTGAAAACTCAATACAACAATACGCAACAATACAGAATTCATCCTGTCATTAGCAAGAATACAGATATTACTCTATTCTCTCTCCGGGAGCGAGACGCTTTTACCATTCTCGAATGATATTACTATTTACGCAGTAGCAATAGCAATTTTGTAGTAGGTGAAAAGCATAGAAAGCCACAATGTGAGACTTGAACCCACTAAAACCACCTCTTAGCAATGAACATTGAAGATTGCAGCCGCGTGCAGCGGATACAACCCTATTCCGGTATAGGAGAGAGAGATTCGAGCGAGAGGATTAATACCTAGCGGATTAGGTTCATTTAAGCCAAAAAGCAATTTCCCTGCTTTTTACTCAGAGCGCAGATTCTCTCCATCTGGAAGGAAAAAATTGCAAACCAAATGAGGAAAGCGTACATAAGTAAGGGGCCAATGAGTAGCCAATAGTGGCCAATAGCAGATCAGCTTAACTGCAAAGTTAAGCTGGTTGCGCCTGCAAAGGGCATTTTTTAGTTGAGTGTGTCTAAACTACGCTTTGCGGATGGCATAATCAACATGAGAGATGAAGCTGTGATCGGAGGATAGCACAACACCAAGGATAGTTTAGCTTAGTGACAATCCGAATGGCGATATTATCAAGCTTAAGCTTGCTAACTTAGGCGTCACCAACTAACTGAGCCGTTATAAATATACAATTAAGAATTTAATAAAATGTAAAATAAACATACATCGCCAATTGTTTAAAATATTGATGGTTATATATTATTATATTTTATTTTATATTAAAAGAATTAATAGAAGCATTAGTAGAATACCTAATAGAATAGAATAGAAATAAACGGGGTACAAGCTCCCAACGGAGCAGAGCACTGCGACAAGATTGATCTTTTGTGCTGCAACTGACCCTAACCGAACAGAAGATATTCCGCTTTTCAAATGAAAGCCAGAATGTCGTCCGTTGAGGACCTCCTAATGTCAGAAGGAGAGAAAAGCTTTCCTCCCAGTGACCTCCTCATTGCCCAAATCAAGGCTGGGCAGTTACAGAGAATGTGACTGGTAGTCTCGTCTGCTTCTAAGCAGAGTCGACACTCCGTCTCCTCGGACAGGCCCTAAACTAAAAATACCTAAACTAAAAATATAATTTTTTTATTAAAACTTGTATCAGAATTATCAGTTCATGTTACTACAGTAATGATTAATTATATATTATACTAGCATTGTCTCGAATTCCCGTTACTCCGCCTGTCCATTCAGCAAAACATATTTTTCCAAAAACAATATGAAAAAAGATCATTTTCAAATTACTGTATAAGGTATAAATATTTAAAAGAATTGGTAAATTATATTTGAAAAGCAGTCATAAAAGCAGATTTTAAAGGAAATAAAATTTAAAAAATTCTAAAATATGTTAATGAACCGCCAGTTATTTATGTTAATATATATATATATATATATATATATATATATAATATATATATATAATATATATATAATAATATAATATTATAATATATATATATATATATATTATATTAATGTACATATATTATATATATATATATATATAATATATATTATAGCGAATATCAACACAATTATGACAAAAAAGCCCATCAAAGAATTTGTATGAAAAGCCGGGAAAAATTATCGTTCCCACTCTTGATGTCAGCACAATGTCTACCAACAAAGGTGCACCGACCTATCTAACGACAATAACTAATAAAACAATATATTAGTTAAATATATATCTTTAAATAATATAGATATAAATGAATTTTTTAAAAATTTGATTTAAAAATAGTACAAAAAAAAATGATTTATAAATACACCAAAGTAATGTTTTCAGGTCAATTTACTAACAACTAAATTTCATTCATTTAAATAACAAATATTATATGAATGACAGCATTTTATTAAAATAAAAACTATTTTGAAAGTAATTAATCATTTGAAACAGAAATGTATCTTTTATAAATTAAGGACACAATTCCAACATATTTGGTTTTTGACTATAGAAATTAAATTAAAGTATAGTCACATAAATATCGGTGTTAAAATGCAGATATATACATATGTATGACACAAGTTTAATATATTTGTTATAATTAATTTAAATATGGTTAGGTTTAAACATTTATTAGCATTAATTTTTTTTTTTTGTTCAATTTTACACATTTATCATAAATGATTAATTACTACATTTTATACTTACATTAAGCTTAGAATTTTATATTTATGGAATGAATTTTAACAAGTATTAATTTAATTGATGTTATGAGGCAGCATTACATCAATACATAAATGTAAATATATATATTTATATATATATAAATATAATATATAAATAATAATAGTAAATATTTATTGATAACCTTTGCTTAACTGAAAGGAAATACATTCTCAATGTCCAATATTAATATTTCAAATAAAGCATCGTGTGGGATAAAGTAACAGCTCATATGCCTTTAGCACCATTGAATGTCGTCCAAAGATAAATTAAGGAATGTAACACTTTGAAAATGTCAAGGAACAAGATGTGGAAAAAACTCTACGTATTGTCTAAGTTAAAATGTAACAAGTACAATGAAGGATGAAAAAGGCAAACGCGTTTGAAAGGGAAAATTCTCACGAAGTAATGTGCAATATTACGTTATTTGCATGCGTAAAGCAAGACCATGATGAGTAATAAGTATGCATGTAAGGACCAAACGCCATCAGGATTATGCAAAGGAAGACAAGGTTTCCACTAATGAACAAATAAGTCATATCTCGTAACTTTTTTCATCATTACTTATGCTGCATATATTCGTTTGCATAATTTAAAAGTTGATTTGTTGCAGTTTAAATATTTAAAGGACATATTTAACTTTTAACCAATATTGAGAGAAAACTTTTTTAATATATTGTATTTAATACAAAAGGATGTATCGAAAGTATAATTTAATATAGCAGTGTTAAATTCAAGTACTTAAGTTAGGTATACACAATTTATCAAAGTCTGCTCATCTAAAATTTCTAGAAGTATGTAGATCTAGATGTCAGATGTTATGTTAATAAAGAAAAAGAGTATTCCATTTGAAATAGTAAAGAAAGTTAAAATAACCTTTTTTTATTACCATGTTGTTTTTTTCTGTGCTATTTATGGATTGTAGGAGGTATTCTAGATGTAAGATATTTTAGTCAATATAACTTCTGAGTATATATATATGTGATTGACATGCAGCATAAAAGATCTTTGATGATTGCCGTGCTTCGGTCCGTCAAAAGCTAGCATTCCATTAATTTATATTTCTATGTATTATTTATAAAGTGCAACTATTTTAATTGAATTCTTTAAATTCTTTTTTGATTTAATTATTTTCTTTATCATTTTTGTCATCTGTCCTACAAATAATTAAATACAAATACTTTATGAAATTAACTTTTTCTTAAAAAAGATAAATGAAAATGTTTTGTAATTAAATATGTGTTTTATCGAGTGGATTTTTAAGTTCGTCAAAAAATTTTTTAAGGTACTTTTTTAAAAACATATTAAACCCTAAATTATTGTTAATATATATAATGAAAAATAAAATTAATTTTTAATTTTAAATATTAAATATAATAAAATTTTCGGGTATCACTGAAAATGTTATCAAAAACCAATGAAACATAAAGTAAATATTTAAACAATTTTTTTATGTATTTATATAAAAAAAAATATAAAAAATATGGCCTTCTACAAAAATATTAACTAAACAATATAACAAACTGGTCTCAAATAATAATAACCCACCTTTTTAAAATCTTACGACATATTAAGTGAACACAACGATTAATTTTGTTGAAATCCAATATCTGTCGATAAGCTTTAGTAAAATTTTAAACAAATGCGTTTCCAATAGCGTTCTTATAACTCATTTAAGTTAAACCCAAATAAAATATAATTATTTTGATGTTATAATGATGTAATTGATTTTTTAGCTATAATTTTATTAAAATAAATGTAAATGATATTTTCGCTTTTACTAGAACGTAGTTAAGCCAATTCATTAATTTAATTATTTTTATTTAATGCAAGTCAATTACATACATAAAAAACATATTTTCGATTTATCATATAATAAATTAGACAAGAAAAGCAAAACTTCTTACAACGAACTTCAACGTTTTTAAAACTCTGTTAAACTTTTTGTTATTTATTTTGTGAACAACGTAGCGTATGAGTAACGAAATTAAGACGAATTTATCGTACTAAAAAAATCGTAAATGATTTTTACAAAAACTAAAATTTTAATCAAAATAAGCATAAATAGCAATAGCAATATAAATAGCAAATTATATAAACGATAAATTAAATATTAAATAAATATTAAATATTAAATATTAACCAAATAAGCAAGAATAGTTATATGTAATTATATAAATAATTAACTCAAAATAAATAATTAATAATTTTGCTTTAACCCACTTTAATGTAACAATTGTTTATAAGCTGAAACCCCTTTAAATTAAATTGCTTTTCATATGACGTCATAATTCCAACAACCAATCGGAGAGAATGTTGAAATTTTTATTTGCGCTTTGTGGTGAATTTTGTGTTAATACCGTGAATTGGAAATGCTTTCTACTCTAATATAGTGAAATCTCCACAATTTTATCTTAAACATTTCCTAGAAAAAAATTTTTTTATTATTATTATTAGTTTCGACAGCAACAAATTTGTTGTCAACATCAAAAGAAGCAACAGTTTTTTCTCTCTTTATTTGTGTTAAACACGGAATTTAACACAACACGAAGCGCTAAAATTGGTGGGCGCCTTACTTTTGGTTGTTCGTTGTGTTGTGGGTGGCTGCTGTTAATGTGCTCCGAATGTTGTTGGTGGAGTTTGCGTTTTGACTGTTATCAACATTCTGGTTCAGAATATAAGTACACATTAGTTCCAACAAACAACTTCAAAAGTTAACCGACATTTGTACTGTGAACACAATATTCGTTGCAGGATAACAAGCAACAAGTCAAAAGGATAAAATTCAAAACATTAGAAATTTAGTGAAAGTAATAAAACATTTTGTAAATGATTGTTTTTGAGTGTTGTTGAATAAAACATTTTAAAATTATATTTAACTTATTATAAAAGTTTTTAATTTTTGTGTTACAGCAAAAAATACAACAAATTTATGTAAGTAAAATTGAAATTTTTAAAACTAATTCTTTTATATTTCATATTTATAAATAATTAATTTTGTTTAATAAGAAATGTACATTTATAAAAATATATTTCTATTTAATGTTTTTATTTTTTAAACGGCTAATTGATCAATAAATTGAATTAAAACAATAAATTAATAAAATAATACTTCTATATAAATTTAATATTTATTATTTCTAAACTAAATGATCACATATAATTTATATATGATTTTTATATATAAAAATTAATATTATTGACAAAGAAATAATATAAATAATTAGTCAAAAATTAAATTGTAAATAATAATTTTGAAAAGTTTAAAAAATTTTTGTTTGTTTTGACGATATTTATTATTATTTACATCTCAATATGGTAAAAATTATTCTCCTTTAAGCTTTTTCTAATTTTTTTTAAATAATTAACTAAATAAAGTAATTTGCTTACTTTAAAAAAATTAATTGTTATATAAATCAAAATATGATAAACATTATTCTTATAAAAGGTTTTTTTATTTTTAATTGTCTTCATAAGAATATATAAATGTCTTAAAAATCTCAAATTTTAAGACAAAATTGTAAAGTGACAAAATATTTTATTTTACCGTAATATTTTGCATTTGGGAGTTTAATAGAATGCAAAAATTTAAGAATTTAAAAAACCTTTAACCAAGATATAGTTCAAATATTCCACAAATTTTTTTAGAACAGCGAATTAAAATCAGATTTCATATTGTATGTGTATATCAGTTACTCTAAATACTTTTAAAGCCTTTTTACTTCATTCAAACTTCTTCTATTCAAATCTTGAAATAAAAGTATATTTCGCCAACTTTCTTTTTATTTTCAATTAAAAATAAAAGAAATTAAAGGAAGTTTTCAAGCTTAAAATAGAAATTTGTCATCAATTTCTTTTAACATTGATTTTTATTTACTATTATTTAAGGTTTTTTTAATATAGTATGTACTTGATATTGTTATATTGTTATATAGCTTACAATTATACAATTGTAAAATATTTATAGTACATATTTAATAAATTTGACTAAATTTATAATTTTTATTCCCATAAAGTTCTATAATTGGTAGTACATAAAAATATTATGTATTCGCATAATATTTACAATTTATATTCATATATCGTTTAAGCTAAGAGTACATACTTTAACTTTTTCTACTTAATTTTACGTTATCTAAAATCAAATTTTTATGTTTGTTTGAAGAATAAAACTCTAAACAATATAATACAAAGAAAAGGTTTAGCCTGTTAATGAGAAAACTTGGAGGAATAATAACTTGTTAAAGTGGACTTAAAGAATATATACCTAATTAGATGACATCGACAATTGATATTTCGACTTAAATAACTATTGCAAAAACAAATTTTTTTTTGCTTTTATCGCTGGGGTCTAGTTGGTACAAGGAACTACTTATAAGAAAAGTATTTTTAGGTGATAAAATTACAAAACTATTTTGATATAGAGATGGTGTTACACCAATACCATTTTTACATACAGTCGGTCTTTTGCCATTTCCATCTCGTCAATAGTTTCATTTCGAATGAATATGTAATTTACATTTATTTGAAATAAAATTTATAAGTTATTTATATTCTCTTTGATTCTTTTTATCTATTATAGTAGAAAATTATTGCAATGATCCCAGATTGTCGGGATCTCGCAATGAACAATCTGTGCCGTTACAATTTTTAATATAAGAAATCAAACCAAAAGTTAAATCTGCATAAAATGTTTGTAAAAAAATAATAAAAACAGTTAATTTGCAAATCAATTTTAAAAAAATATGATCTCCTAGTAAAATAGTCCTTTACTAAAATAAAAAAATTAATCTCTATCTTTGAGCCCATATAAACTTAGCCCAGTTTTCGAAATGTTACCGGATGAATTCCAAAAATCTAATTTATAAATTCAAAAAGTTGGACAAATAAATATTTCAGAATTAAGCAAAATTTGTTCTGCCAAATTGATCTCAGTGTCATCACATATTCATAAAAATTAAAAAAAATGGTTTTCTATTTTTCACAGGGATAATAAATAAAAAAGGTTTTTGGGCTAACTTCAGAGTTTTATCCGACCTTTCGGCAATTATAAGAGAGTTATCTAAAAACAAACTAGATCTAAATATTTGAATAAAGAAATGAGATATAAAGATGATAGCATTGTTTCTTGTTGCAAAAGGCATGTCAAATGACACCGGTCTATAAGAGTTACACGATTAAGGAGGAATATCTAATTTTTACGTTATCTATGCTTTAATGGCAGGGTATTCGCAGAAACAGACAACTTACATCATACAGAGAATTCTTGTACTCAGATATGGATAGCTTGAAAGTACATTTATATACTTTTTTATGTAATTTTTTTTTTTTTGTTATTTCATTATTTTTTATTAAATTTGTTAAATAAAATACTGTTTCAAAATATATAAAATGATATTTATTTTTGTTTTATGCATATTTACAAGTACTACGAGTATTTGTACTATTCTAATTGTTCATTTTATTTACTAACTCATGTTTTTGTTTCTAATTTTATTATATAAAAATATATTTTTTCACTATTATAAATTAATTGAATTTTATTAATGTTATTTAGTAGTAAAAAAACATATTGAAAAGAAGTGATATACATTTTTGTTTTCCAACTTGAATATAAATATCGCGCATAAAAATTTGATACGTAAAATAATTAATCGAAATAATAAATATTATCGAAACCATACCGAAAACTGAAGATATTCTCAAAAATGGTCTTAGGAAAATCAGGCTTTTACTCCATTTTCTTATAAAACTTCTCTGCATGTCATTTTGTAATTAGGTTGCAATCTGATATATTTTTCTTATAAATATTCTGTTATATATTTTGTGCAAAAAGTATCTATCAATATTTGACCTCATGCAGGACAATTTGTTAGCCAAACAAACGGAGCTTCTATGACATTTTCCTATGAAAATTTTTCTAAGGCTTTAATGGTATCAATTATGTATGTTTGTTATACATTGTGCAAATATTAAATTTCTTAGGTAATGTAACATTTAAGAAATATAAGGACGATAAATAACTCAAAATTATTGCCAAACGAAGAAAATTTATTGTTTGTCTTTCATTTCGTTAAAATGACAGATAAACAACAGAAATATCCTCGTATTGTCAAGAAGTAAAATTAAAAATTCTTGTTGGTTAAAGAAGCTATCATTGCATTAGCCTACGGGTCCATGTTTAATAAACATTACCAGTTGAAGACATTTTGGGTCTGATTTCTTGTTAATAATTTTCCAAGAAGTATACAATACATTTTGCTCTTTAATAAAAAATTTCTTTTAAATTAAAACAACTTTATGTGTTATTTTAAAATAGAAAAATTTCAAATTGGTTAATGTGATAATAAATAAATTGGTTGAAGTCAATTATTTTCTCATTTTATATTGCCTGTAGTCAAACAGTTTAATATGCAATATACATTTTTGGCTTATTGTTTTGCGGTTGATAACATTTGGAGTTGTGAGTAATTAACTTCATTATGAACTTGTTCATTATTAACTTCATAGCTCATCGAAATATATAGAAAAGCTTTGCGTATTTTTATATAATTTATTATTTCTATAAATTTTAAAAGAAATTTTCAATACATATCTACATTATGTTCAAAAGAAAATGAACTATTGTCATTACTCCTCTTTAAAAAAATTATACTTAGGACTTTTTTTATTAATTTTATATTTATTTATTTATTTATAAAGAGGTTTTTTCAAACACTAATGAACTACAACAACAAAAATTCATTTTTATATTATTTTAATTAATTGAATTTTTGGCTGACCACACAATTGTTTCGAATATTGCCAAATACCCATCATCAGTGGTCTTGGAAATAATTCTTGTATTCTTAAATAATTTTTTTTTGAGACTGCAAGTACCAGGAATCGAACTCGGGTCCTGTCAAATTTATTTATTTAAAAATTTATATTAAAATTAATTTTAAATTTAACTAAGAATAACGAACTGAACCCATTACATTTTATATATTTGCAATGTATTACATATATCTGTAACAATTAACAAATTTCTGAACTAATATAGATAAATTAATTAAGATTAATAGAAAATTTATCTAAAGATAGTTTGAAATAACAAATTAATCACAATAATTTAACTTAAGAACGTAAATCTAGCCAGTTGCTTGAGATACACCAGTATTACCCAAGAGGCTTATGGTTACAATTATTACCTAATCTATTTAAGCAACTCACACTAGTAACTATTGATTTCATCCTTTATACTAATAATAAATACCTCTGTATGCAATACTTCGTTAGTTACAAGGTATGAGGCTTTACAAGTTATTTTGTGTTTTAAAGAGGTAGTTTTACAGAATCTCTACATTGAGTAGCTAACTATTCTCTATAGCTTTACTCAAATCACTTAGGCTGGTTTAAGTACAATCAAGAAAATAAATTATTTCATTTTTCATGTTGAAGAATTAATTAGAGCCAATCACCTAATGCAGTTTTCTCTTTAATGTCTTTAATGTTAATTCTTTCTTGTTGGGTTGAGCATAAGTTTTTCAAATCGATATTTTATCTAAATATAATTTCCATTCCAAGTTTTTTATCGAAATTAAAACCTAAATTTTTACCTACCCAGTGTTAAGGTGTATTCTTGTTCAATATATAGTTTAATTTTTATATAAAAGTATATATTGAGGAATAAGATTGATATAATATTGATGGAATATTTTGTAATGTGATGTCACACAGTACATGTATATTTGCAGAAAATAATATTAATATATATTTTATTTATTCGTAAATTTAATACACCATTTGGCATTCACAGTACGTCGTTTTTAGCAGCATTTGTAAATTAAATTCCAAGAACCTCCATATATCTTAAGTTAATATTGTAATAGCTGTCAATGCCATTATGCGTATTTTTTTTTAAATTCTTTTAAAAATTATTAATTTAGTTTAAAAACATAATTTATAATGTAATACAATATTTTTGTCATTGAAT
>NC_051847.1:174405125-174444145 GCF_002237135.1 Teleopsis dalmanni
TTATAGGTGAGTTGGGTACGCGGATAGATCATGAAACTTCAACATATAATGATATAAAAGTCAATGAAAATATTGAAAGCAATGCCGAAGCAACGGATAACAAAAATGAGGATGATAGTAATGAAGAAGATGAAGATGTCGATGATGAGGAAGATGACGAAAGTGATGCAGATACTGATGATTTGAGTGATTTAAAACAAACTGATTCTGAAGAAGAAAGTGAAAGTATACAAACAAAAAAAAATCAAACTAAAAAAAGTTTAGATAGAGTTGCTGAAAATGGGGAAAGTGAAAAAATTAATCAACTTAAACAAAACTTGGAAGTCGACTTACCTTTTACCGTAGATATGCCTACTACATATAAACAATTTAGTACTTTAATCGGCAATCGGAAAGCTGCTGAGCAGGCTACTATAATCGAGCGTTTAATCAAATGCAATCATCCAAAACTAATTGGAGTTAATCGTGAGAATGTAGTCAAACTATTTGCTTTTTTGCTACAGTATATAAATGAAATGTTCGCCGACGCAACTCAGGACAACATAGCGACACAGTTCGCGATACTCGATAAATTAAATCCATATTTATATGATTTAGTGCACTTAAATCCAGAAAAAATGTCAGTTTTGTTGTTCAATGTTATTAAAGAAAAATACGACGAATTTCGTAAGAATTCTAAAGTTTTCCCGGGTTTGGAAACAGCAATTTTCTTAAAATTAGTATCAAATTTCTACTCAACATCGGATTTTCGACACTGTATAGTAACACCATGTTACATTATTATACAGCACATATTATCAAAAGCTCGTGTGCGTACATGCCAGGATATATCTATAGGCTTATTTTTAGTAACCATTGCATTGGAATTTTCTCAACATTCTAAACGTTTTTTACCTGCTGTTTTCAATTATCTACTTGGTATGCTCTATCTAAGCATACCAAAGCGACCGGTTGAAGTATTCAAAATACTACCACCATTTCAAAGTTCTGGACCAATGAGCATCATATTGGCTATACCGAATGATTTAAAAGATGAAAATATAACAGATGAAATGATGCTAAGCTTAGACTTGGTGACGACGACATTTTCAACTGAGTTTAAAATTCGTGCATTGAATACAACGCTTAAGTTAATAGAGGATGCCATAAATAATATAGGCGACACGATAGGATCAAACTATATAGCAGAGAAACTTTTAGAAATGTTAGAACGTCTACCGGTTAAATCATATCCTACTTTTGTTCATAAAAATTATGACTCGGCTATGGAAGCCGTAAAAGTAGTGGCTGGAAAGACTTTAACGAAAATTGTACCACCAGAGAAACGACCAAGAGCTTTACGTTTACTGGAACCACGTATTGAAACTGTATACGATGACAAGCGACGACCTAAGCTGTCTAAGGAAAAAGAAGAAAGAGCTAAGCTTATGCATAAACTTAGACGAGAAACCAAAGGTGCAATACGTGAGATACGTAGAGATACAGAATTCATACAAAATATGCGCATACGACAACAGATACAAAGGTGCGTTAAATTAATTATATTTGTCATTAAAAAATTAATATAAAATTATTTATTTTACAGTGATAAGGAACGTCATGAGAAAGTTAAACGCATTTATCAAGAAGCTTCTGTACAACAAAGCGAACTTAATGAGTTATCGCGTGCTAAGAAAAAGAAGAAATTTTAAATGTACTGAACTAGGGTTAATTAAGATATATGTTTATGAGATAATTTAAATGATTATCAACTATAGATAATTTGAAATGATCAGAATAGAAAGAATGGAGAGATAAAGGATGGTTTCGGACGTTCACGATATTAGTTTTTGGAATTACAAAACTAGTTTCTAATTTATATACTAATTAAAATTAGTATATTTTCATACTAACAATATAATTATGCATTCATATTATGTTATAATCCAAGCTCAATTCTGTTAGAGTATTTATAAAGTAATTATTAAATAATTATCCTAACTCAGATCTGAAGAATTTTCTCCAGTAAGTAACAGTTATTGTTAGTACTTTTGCATAAGCTGCAAATCTCTTGTCTCCAAATTCTATTAATTTAATTATATATTATATTTATATTAGAAAAAATATATTTGTATAAAATATATTTATATATATGTAATATATTTAAATGTAGTTTATTGTAAAAATATAAATATGTAAAAATATTAAATAGAAAATTTTATTTCAAAAAATTTATATATTATGTATTGGATATATAATCTATATGTTTTTATTTATTTATATAAATGTAACCTATTTAACTCTAAATAACATATATTCACACGACGCATAACAGAGAAAACTATTTCTTATTTTAACATATTAATTTTTAGTCAAGAAAATTATTTTTCTGAAATTTGTCGACAACGCAACGTTGCAGCTTCTACTGCTCCAGCAACAGCTGCGCGGAAACCTACAAAAAATATTTATGTAAATTAAAGCTTAAATTAAAATTGAAAAAAAAATAGCAAAAATTATACCTGATAATTCTAAATGTCTCAGACCAGCTGCAGTTGAACCAGCAGGACTCGTTACATTATCTTTCAACACACCAGGATGATCTGCAGTTTCTCGTACAAGATGACCCGATCCCATTACAGTTTGTGCAGCTAGTCTATAAGCTAAATCACGTGGTAAGCCCATATGTACACCGCCATCTGCTAAGGCTTCGATCATAACAAAAACATAAGCGGGTCCACTGCCACTTAAGGCAGTTATTGGGTCTAGTAAATTTTCATCAACTTGTTCACAAGTACCAATCGATTCGAGTAGTGCTTGTGTGATTTTTGCATCTGTATCAGTGGCTTTAGTTCCACGTACATAAACCGAACATCCAGATTGTACTAATGCGGGAGTATTAGGCATAACACGTACAACGCGAGAATTTTGCGAAAGTCCCTGTCATGTAAAATTAAAAGAAAATGTCAATTGATGTATATGTAAAGAGAACACTACAAGGCTAAATTTAAATTATAAATTTGATTTCAATCTGAGTGGAATCTTAATTTTATGTTAAAACAAATAGTATCGAAGGTCTATAAAATTCTAGGAGCTGATTTAAAACTTGAGATTGAGACACTTATATTTGGAATCGACACCCAGATGTAATGCTACGGTATATACTACTTTTTTTTCGTGTTACTATTATTAACTTGTGTGATCTCTTGGTATAGTTACCTTCAGTAATATGGATCTGTTTAGGTTTTCATTTTTTTGTCAACAGTTGCGTTTAATGCACACTTTATAAAGGTTTCTAAAATTTCCAAGTAGATACAATATTAAAATTAAACTCTATCATGAGTTACAATTATAAATCTAATAAAAAATATAATAATATGTAGTTCTGTAATAGAATGACAATATCTGTATGGAGCTCTTTGGAATTTTATTATATTACAATGTTTGTTCCTATTCGACCCTATGCCTTACTAGGGAAAACGGACATTTAAAAGAGAAGATAATGTCTGTTCAAAAAAATGTATTCGTTAGATTATTTAACTAAATAATAGTAGTCAATACATCTATTGAAAACGGAAAAGGGCTGCCAGTGGAGCAGAACTCTGAACCCATAGTAAATCCTTTTTTTTAGTGTTAAAACTAACCATTTTTAAATCAAACGCATTTAGTCTTTCTAATGAATGTAAGAAGCTCTCACATTGAGAAGTTCTTAATATCCATCGAAATCATAATCATCCGCCTTATTATTCTATTGCCTACCCAAAGCCGGATACTGGATACTATCAAAGCTGGCTAAAAGTTTGATCCTCTTTTAAATAGCAGTGATTTTTTGTCATTTCAGACAGATCCATTTTGTTGGAATAGGCGCGTAAGTTAATTTGTCCAATTTGTAAACAATATTAAATTTGTCTTACTTAGAAGAAACATTTTTTTGTATAAGGACTAAATTGCTCTTTAGTGTAGTTGATCATCTCGGGTTTTTTATCAGGTCACTAAGTCTTTTAATTAGTAAAGACATCTTATTGTATTAATCCAATTACTAATCAGGGATTGTATTAGATTCTAACTAATTCTACATTAAGTCTTTCGTTCAGTGAACTAACACTGAATATGACTGAAACAGTTCTAATGTATACACATTGTTATCAATTCCATTCTGATTTAGCAGCCACCAAAGCACTACACGCTAGTAGCTCGCTAGGAATATTGAAGAGAATTTTTAGAAAAATAATGCCTTGATTTACTGTTGAAGTATCTGAGTTAATTTAGAGGTAGGCGCATTTTATTCCTTTAGAAATATTTTACAAAAACGGAGACCCCAATAGTGTAATTCTTTGCTTGAAAAACAGTCTGTGAAAGTAGAAGTCTTATATTAGAACTAGTAACTTTAGGAGGCTCAAAGAAATGTATATTTGTATTTGGTTAACTTACACGATATTAATAATAAAATCACAACGATTTAAAAATAAAGTAGATAATTCTAGTAACACACTAAAAGTTAGTATTGGCTAGGGATCTTTAAAAAAAAAATCTCATTTAATTTAAAGGAAATCTTGGTGTGGAATAAAATTTCAATTCCAGAGGCTACATTTATACTTATTAAGTTTCATTTTTCACTTAATTTAAGACATTTTGATTTTTACCTGTTCCAGAGTTTTAAGTGTAACGCCCATCGCTACCGACACGAATAGTTTGTCATCACTTTTAGATTTTATCTCTGTTAACACTTTTGGAACAACTTGCGGTTTCACAGATATAAAAACAACATCAGATTTCTGCACAACAGGTATATTTTCCACTAAAGTTTCAACACCGATGTTCTGTAATATAGACATTTCTTATTAAGGGTTAGATAAGATATTATATATTAATTTGAACCTTAAATGAATCCAGTGAAACTTTATCTGCTGGATGTACACTAGCCATAATATTTTCAGCTTTTGTTAGACCTAAGAAATAGGTGATATACTCATATATAAACTGAAGAAAACTATATTCATTTTATTACCAGCAGCTATAAAGCCCTTGGCCATAGCTTGCGCAATTTTTCCACCTCCCAAAAAACCAATTCGTCCGATTTGATTCATTTTATTTCTTATACTTTTGGCTTGTTAGTGTTTTTACTTCGGACACCAATTGATCACTAATGCAGTCTTTGAACTCATGTCTCGAATACAACATGAAACGTAGTACTTCGTAGTCTAGATAAGCCTTTGCTTCTCGTAGAACCATCAGCACTTTACAGCAAAGCTATCGGGGCATGTGAATTATGTCGATTGTGCTTGTATTGTGTTGGCTGCGTGAAGAGCGAACCGCATCTTATCAGTTACAACTGTTTTTTTTTTATTTGTTGACTGGAAAAATATCAATTTAAATTCAATACATTTTGTAAACATTGTGATAAGGAATCAAAATCGAAACTTTGATGAATGACGTAAAGAAAGGTGTTTTCAGTTCAATTTTTCATGCTTTCTGTATGTAAATAATCGCTTGCTAATTTGGGTCACTGAAATGAGATAAGTGCATCAGAGTCCAAATTTGCTGCATTCAAATTAATAAATATAAAAATTTTAATCTATCTAAAGAACGCCTACAACGGCATTATAATAAAATAATCTTAAAAATAATGAAACAAATTCTTCCTTGATTCGTCTAGAAGGTCTGCAATAGATAAGGTAAAGGTTACATTGACGATTTGCTACTGCCATTAGACATAGAGAGAACACGCAAGATTTTCTGAGTATAACCAGTAAAGTAGTTCACAATATTAACTGGATCCTAATGCAAAATGTGTGCCAATAACTTGCTGAGATTGAGGGAATTAAGCAATACGAGATTCAAAAATATAAAGCTTCGCTTTCTACAATTCCGTCGCTGCAATTTGTATTTTGGACCAGGCATAGAGAGAGAACTTCAAATATTAAATTATTATTTGTCTCTCATATCTATCTATGTTTCTAAATTATTAAATTCATTTAAGCTTGCCATATGTAGTAATGGAAGATCGTAATTAAACTTACTGTTAGCTGAAGATAAAGTTGTCCCTATTTTCAGACCACTGCCTGAAATGGCGTAAAGTTTACATAAACAAACAAAAAACATAAAAATGTGAAAGATTGCGATATTCTTATAGTAATCTTTATTTATCATAACATATTCTATATTCTTACGGCGAATTCAATAGCATATATGTTTTACAATTTGATAAAAACATCAGTTTTAGAATATTCTACAATTGTTCTGGCAGAGCAAGTAACTTATACATGATACTATATACTACACTGACCTAAGTTTGAATTAAGTCAGCAAACTAAGGTTTGTATTGAGACTTAAAATACAACTATGACATCTGTCCTGTCTTATAGATATTTTTGACTAGAAGCAAGGGACATTATATTGGCAAGATTGTTAATACAATATGTCTTAGCAAATTTAAATTTTTATAAAAAAGCACTTATATTTATATATACATATGTATATATATCAGGATCGCATTAAAAAATATATTAGTAATATCAATTAAAAAAAAAAAGAAAGACAACCAACTGAGAAAAATCTAAATGCCGTGAAAAATTGATAAAATAAATTATATATTCTAATATATAATATATTCCTTATACAAATATAACTCTTTGTTTTTATAAACTATTTTCGAAGTTAAAAATATATTATTCTGACAAAATGAACATAACGCAGTAACCATACGTTATAGTTATAATAATAATAATAATTTATTATTAACAAACTAGCATTGATTTACATGCTATATCAGTTTACATATATATAAATTATAGTCTTCATATATTTAAATATAAAATTGTAAAAAATTGAAAAAATTGTAAAATCAGTAAAAATAAACTAGTATCAGCTTTTTTGAAGTTAAGTCTTGTTTTTTTAACTAGAATTAGTGTGTAAAATATTCTATTATAAGTTTTTTTTGTTAAAATTAATACACATAGTACAAAATTAGACTAGAGAGGTAAATACAATAAAGTTGGTAACATATGTAAATAATATTTTTCGATTTTTGTATTTCTCGACAAACATTTAAATATCACTTATCGTTTTAGTGTTCAAAATATAATATTATGTTATTCTCTCATAAAATAGAAGAATAACATAACATAAATAAATTCTTTTCAATATCATGCTCGAAATAATTTAATAGCGGTATTCAGACGATGTTCGGTAAAGCGGTAATTAGTTTAGTAATAAAATGATAAATATCTGAATGTATTTTTTTAACAGACTAATTATAAGCTAATAGACTAATTATTAATATCCATTTCACAAGGAAAATTGAAAAATTTTATATATATGTATAAATTTATTTCAATTTTTATTGCGAAATTAATGTTAGTAGATTTTAGGTAAAGTTATTAAATAAAACTACTAAAACAGCTTATTTTCAAAAAAAAATTCCAAGAAAATTCTCAAAAAAAAATTAAAATTCCAGTTAAAGTTACTCCATTATTTAATTTTATGTTTCTATTAATATTTCTATATTTATCACAATTTCAAAAACTTCTTATATTAAATTAAATATAAATTTTCTATAATACTTTTCAGAAATTTTTCAAATAAGCAAGAAATATTTAAAAAACTAAGTGGAAAAACGAAATTTAAAATTACAGTAAGACTTCTTCGATTACTTAATATTTTATTTTTTTCAATATTTCTATCTTTATTACATTTTCAAACTTTTCAAATTTTAAATTAAATTTACATTTTCTATAACATTTCATAGAAAATGAAATTGCATTTCAAAAAAAAAAAAAACAGTTTCAGCTGTTTCGCGTTGTACAAAAACAAATCCAAACACGTTTGAATATTTCTAATATATTGTTTAATGGCGTTTTCGATTTGTAAATCTGAATTCGATTTAGATTTACTCTCTATCTATCAAATTTTGTTGCCAATTAAACATTTTTATAACGTTTTCGATTGTTAAATCTTGAGTGAATCTCGATTTACTCTGGATCTATTAGGTTTTGTTGTTCAATCGAACATTTTTTAGAATAATCTAATATTTTTTTGATAGTCTTGAAACGAAGTCAAAAATTTAGGGAAATTTCCAATGTGACTATTTGAAATATAAATTTTAAGCAAAAGATAAAGTTGAGATAACGAAAAAGAGATATTTTTTTTAAATAAATGTCAGTGACAGTTGACTTTAATAAAACCGGGAAAACATTTTGAAAGTAGCGCAAATTTTTAAGTTTGATTATAGAGACAAATAAATAAAATAGAGTGAAAAATGTTAATTCACATTTATAGTTACAATAATCAACCTTTAAAATTTCCCAGATAAAAATGGTGTTTGCACCACGTAATTAACATTCGATTTGTAAACAAAAAATATATAATTTTCTTAACTTGTGTCAGTATGAACACTTTTCAAATTAATTATTTTCATTCAAACGAAATAAAGGAAATTTGGTTGCCTTAACACAGTATTATACATTCCGCTAGATATTCCCAATCAAAAATGAAAATTGTACTTAAAGTGAATTTCAATTAAACGGCATAAATGTGTATAGTCAAACGAATTTAAAGTTATCACGCCAGAATGAAAACTTATAACAACCCTGTTCATTTATCAACTTAATCTCTTTGTTATCGATAGCAGCTCATATGCATTTATAATAAGAAGGCAGTAATAAGGGTCGAGTTATTTTAATTTAGGAAGTTATGCTTATCATATCAATCTGTGTTTGTTATTATTACTTAGACAGTAATAAAGTCAATGGGAATAAAAAGAATTTAAATCATTGAACTAAATTGCAACATTTTGTGCTAACATAAAAAACAACAAATCGTGTAAAAACACATCATTGTTTTGTGCTAAGCAAATTTTGACTTAAGGTTTTGTTTAGCGAAGTGACGTAGAAAGAAAGTGTCAAAAATTGGATTAATATTGTCAACAAATAATTTTGTTAATTTATTTTACATCGACAAACAACACATTTTTGGTAAGGGACTTGTGTTATTGGTGTTGTAATAAAATTTATTAAAACCTTAACTAATTAGGTAATTTCAAGTGAACACATCTGCCGACTTCACAATAATAACATAAGTGAAATAAAAAAAAATGAAAAACTTTGTGATTTAAGTTTATTAAAAAACCGTAGTTTTTTTTGTTTAAACATTATTGTTTAAATAAAAAAAACTTAAAATTTACTTGCGAATACTCTAATTGACCTTGTAAAGTTGTAAAAATTGACAATTAATTTGTAAAGAGAAAAAGTGTGCGTGTGTGTGTGTTTTAATTTTTATGCAAAATTTGATAGCAACAACAACAACAATGATGTAAATAAATTTAATTCAAATGCGTGTTTTTTTTTGTTTTTCCACTTTTTGTTTGCAGTCTGTAAAATTAATTAAGTATTCAGTAATGGAAGTTAAGAAAATTTCGTCTACTGGCGGTCGTAAGCAACCAACTGCTATATCTCGCATGAAACAGGATTATATGCGTCTTAAGCGTGATCCTTTGCCTTACATCACAGCCGAGCCTTTGCCCAATAATTTGCTAGAGTGGCATTACTGTGTCAAAGGACCAGAGGACACACCATATCAAGGTGGTTATTACCATGGCACATTGCTGTTTCCCCGTGAGTTTCCTTTCAAGCCGCCTTCCATATTTATGATCACACCAAATGGTCGTTTCAGAACAAACACAAGGTTATGCTTAAGTATTTCAGGTATATTTGAATATTTCAATTATAATATAAGTAATAAAATAAATAGTATAAATAAATTACTTTTTTTATTATAGATTACCATCCTGATACCTGGAACCCTACTTGGTGTGTCGGCACAATATTAACAGGACTCCTAAGCTTTATGGTAATTAAAATAAGACATTATTAGATATATCTGTATACGATTAAAGGTATTTGTCTTTACCACCAACACAAACAAATATAGTATAGTTTCTTGACAATCTTCATAAGGTCTTTTATAATTCTTGCTGAAACAGTTCACTAAAGTATCTCAATGCAGAAAGTGCTACTTTCAAACTTATATATATATCAATGATTGAGAATTATTATTTCACTGGATAGTATTACCTATATACCTAAGAGTGTAAGGAAATTAAATTATATTTTTAAAGACCTAATATATACCATTTTCACAAGACTGTATAGTTCAATAACGTTTTTATAAGTTTTTTTAGGGTATTTTGTTTAGATAAGGGATAGAATAAGTGCATAATCGTCAACTTGAGCGACTGATATATATTTATATAAATGCATATACTATTAACATTTTCTTAAAATATAAATTCAATTTAAGTGGAGATATATTTAAGAAATTTTTTGAAATTATTGTTCCAGTTTAATTTTATAAACATATTTCAATATTATTGCTTTGTCTTTGTTTATGCTTATTTCGTAGACGTAAACAAAAATCTGAGTAATAATAATTTTTATTGGATTTTGTTAGCAAAATAATTGCTTTTTTTTCTAAGCACGTCTTAAATCTGTTTTCTGTTTATATTAAAACACTACAATATCTTTATTAGTATTAAGTTTCTGAGTTAATAATGAGTTGTTGATTCATTCTTATAAACAAATGTCTATATATATATATATATATATATATATACAAAGAATTTATTTTATAGTGAATTCAATTTGAAAAATTAATAGCTTAACTAAAAAATTCTTTAGCATTTTGCAATTGCATTGGAACACATTTATTTTTAGTTAAGTTATTTTAGTTATGTAAAAGATAAATAATTTTTCTAGATATATAATATTATACAAATGAGAATTGAGCAAACTGTTTTAATTCACTTAACATTTGTTTTTATATCTATGAAATTGCAAACTTCCAATAAGTAGAGTTTTTGCCATTTTTAATGGCAAGAACTCTATCTATGAAAACTATATCTATGAAATTTTTAATAATCAAATTAAAATTTGATTATTTTGTTATTGTTATTGTTTTAGAAAACTTGATTAGCATATGATGGCATGAAAAAGGAATGATTCTTTTCACTACAGGTAGTTTGGATCATTATCTTTGTATTCGTGTCTATAATATTCTATATGTGAGGATCTATTCTATACTATAGTTAACTATAAACTATGTTAATAATATAGAGTAATTTTAGTTCACCCTGAAGAAGAAGTCAAACGAACTTCAAAGCGATAATTATATAGACTATACATATAATAAAATAATAATATAAGAATAAAAACTAATCTATAAGCTTTTATTTTATCAATTGAAAATATATTGATAATATTTAATACCAAGTTTAAGACATAGTATAAGCCCAGTAGAAATCTTTTATTATTTGATCGATATAGCAGTTTATTTACACTTATTTTGGTTTCATTTTACAGAACCCCTTACACAGCATAGTTGCTAATACGACGGGACAAGAACCCGGTTTAAAAGGATATGACTGACCTTTAAGTCAAGAGCTATTCTAACTTACTTTAGAAATTATATATTTAATTTGTATTTATATGTGTTTAAGCAATATTAAGATTTATTAACTTATGGTTAGTCTCTAGGGAATGGAAAAAACTGAATTTGCAGACTATTAGCTTAATAGTGTAGATCAACGTCAAACAAAGCAATTTTTTATCCTTGCAAAGAGAATAATATATCAAATATATCAAAAATTATTACTTCAATAGTTAACTTCTCATGGTCTGCTATAAGAAGTTAAATAAACAGATAATGACTTCAGTAATTATTACAGAATCTTGTTAAAAGATAAAAGTCTGCTAATATCCTTAAAATAAATAATAAACTAAAAGTAAACAGGTAGCCAAGGTTTAAATACCAGCTTTTCGATTTATATCTTTAATAGACCTCTATTTATAAAAATAACTCGATTCTGTGTTCAATCTGTAAGTTCTCAGTGTCTGTTGTTGGAATCTATAAAGAAACCCCACTAGAAGGCAAAGTCAGCACATCATATTGTGTACAAATTGGGATATAATTTATGAAGAATAACTGGATAATGGTTAAATGGAATGGTTAGAAAGTTGTTGAAAGTTGGGATTGAGTTAAAAATTTATCAAGCAGCAGGAATATTATGTTTCGTTAGATTGGATCCAGACGTCAAATGGTTTCAAAAGTACTATTTTTATAAATTTTATAATTTCTGGAATCACTGTTTTTTTTTATTATACGTGACCTAAATCTACATCGATAAGAAGCTTTTTCGTGTTATTCAGTTATATGATATTCGTTTCGTCATGCATAGTAAGTGTATTAAATGAACTTTGCACGATCAAGATATACTTCTACCAGTTTGATAGAATTGAAGAAGCAACAATATTGCTAAACAATTATTAACATACGTTTTTTTTGGTGTGATATCATGCAATAGTTTTATTAAAAATATAATGTTAATGTTAATTCTCTCCACAAATTACTAATATATTATTTTTAAATTATAGATTGAAACAACACCTACACTTGGGGCAATCGAATCTTCAACTTATGAGAAACAGCAATATGCTAAGAAATCGTTGGCATTTAATTTGAAGAACGAGCACTTTCGTGAACTGTTTCCTGAGATTTGTGATGAAATAACGAAAAGATTGCAAAAACATCAACCAGCCACCACAGGTGCTGCTGCAACGATCACAAATGGAACAGTTACCAATAATAACGATGCTGAATCTGACAAAGATTTGATTGTTGCAAATGTCGCTAATGGTGAACTTGTCAATAAAAACGCCCACAATGTCGACAACGAAAACAAAGCTAACGCCGGTACGAAAGGTTTTTTCCATACATATATTAATTGGCAAACAATTTATTCAAATTTAGTTATAGTTATTAGTTTTTGTATATTCGCATTAATTGTGAATTATGTTCTTAAGAATCTAAATCAGGAATAGGATTACGTTTTTCTATAACTATCTAGGATTACGTTGTTCCATATAACTATCAGAATGTTCTACTAAACTAAATTCATATGTGAGATAATCCTACACGCTTATAATATATTTACAATTATTTTCAATAAAATTTCATAAAAGCTGAATACAATAAATTATTCGTATTATGTATTATGTATAATATATATAACATATATTATATATATATGTAAATATATTTACATATGTTAGCATTATTATTATTTTGTAAATATCTTAAAAATAAAAATAAACAATTTCTGTTTTATATTATTTTGTTACACAAAAACAAAGATGAAAAATATTTATATTATATTTTAATTAAATTTTATTATTAAATAAAATAAAATAAATTATTTATAAGAGCAAATATATTTGTATGTAAAATATGATTATACGTCAATTTTGGAGATAAATTTAAAAAATATAAAAATGAATTTCTTTATGTAATGGGTAAATAGCAAATGATTGTGGTTGTAAAGTTAGCACAAGTGCACACCACTTGAATTTCGTTCAAATAAATGTCATGATTAGTATATTAACTGAAACGGGTATCCCCACCATGGTATAGTTTTCCAATCAAAGTCGATTATTTTAATATTTAGAGTAAATGCTACTGCAGCAATTACGGGTCTAGCAAAGTCACTACGAGGTGGAATATCTTAAAACAAGAAGACTAAAACAAGAAGGGTAACGCAATGAACACATAGGCCATCATCCAAAGAGTCGCTCGCAGACTTGTCCAGCATGAATCTACCTATGTGTCAGAATACCTGACATTGATAAATAAAATTACTTACTGTGTAAAAGAATATTACTTGAACCTTCGATAATAATTCTTCACCTTACGATAATATTACTTGAACTACTACTTGACCTTACGATATTACTTGAATTTACGATATATGTTCATAATGTAAATATAGGAATTAATTTCTTTTAAGAATTGCTTTACTTTATCAATGGGTTCAGTTTAAGTTGAAATCGTAAATACCCAAATATAAGATTTTCGTTTAATAAATGCAATCAGCTTTAGAATGTTTTTAAAGATGGAGTACCAATCTCCATCGCAATTAAATGGAGCTATTATGATTACAAATATTAGGAATCGGTAACGAAATACAATATTTCTTGAGATTAAATCCAATAAAGAAACCTGTTAAAACCACTAATTTTGAAATGTCTGATATTGAAATGTCTAATAGAGAAAACATTGATATAGGATACGAGCTATATCTGTTACAATCAATATCTTCAAGGTATCTGATACTGAAGATGGCAGAGACATTGCTCTGTATGAAAACAATTAATTAGTCACGTCTATGACTTATTTAATTAATTAGGTATTTTAAGCTGAATATTTAAAAAAGTTCAATTAAAAAAATGCTAGTTCATAGAAAAAGCATTATCTTTACTAGTTCTTATATTAATGGGGGGTGTAATATAGTTTGTAAAATTGCAAAATTTTAGGTTAATAAGTAGGTTTACTCTACTTTATCACTATGTATTTTAAATTTAAATTAAATTAAATTTAATTTAAATTTAAGACAATCTTACACAACAATTTGAAACTATATGTTAATGGGACCAAGATCAGAACTAAGTGCTAGATCTGTGTCTTTATTGGAGCTTAAACATAAATGTAGAGTATTCATAACAGAATAGTTTGCTTTGCTAAGCAGTATGCAAATCAGTTAATTGGGAGTTAGAACTTTAAAGCTAGTATTATTATTATTATTTCTTCGGTGTATTTAGGTAAAGCCACCGCTCTTAGTAAGACCATAGGGCGGAGACGAAGTTTTTCTATAATTGTCTATCAAGAGGTAGTAATAAAGCTAGTGTACAGCTATATTAATTAGGAAAAAAATGTTAAAAGTTATTTCGCATTGGAAGTTGTAGTTCATCGATATTTGACCATCATCCAAATATCAATAGTAACACAACAGATAATATTTAGTGAAATTCAATGCTTAGTTGATTCAAAATTTGTTTGGTAATCAGTTGGCTTTGGTTACGAATAGGTCAGAAAACGCTGTTTAAACAAATTCAAAGAAGAAAGCGAAGCTGGGTTGTTTATACGTTAGGAACAGATCATATCAGAACATATTAGAACTGCATTAAGATAAACTCCACAAGAATCAAGAATATTTCCTAGATTTTCGATCCAAAAACCAAGTTTTTGGGCGACTCAAGGAGGTGTACGGTTTGATGTGAGTTATGGAAGCAATATGAGACGGTTCAATTCTGAGACGGACCGAGTTTGCTGAAAACATCAAATTAAAGCCCTATTCTCCCTAAGAGGGGTCTATTTTGGTCTTTATATTTTGATACAGACGTTTATCATTGATATGTGGAAAGTACATCACCTTAATAGCAAGACAGTTGTTAATGCAATTTATTCTAAAATAAGTTGACTTATTAGTTTGACCAAAATAAGGACTTTAATATTTTTGTGTGATGAGCAGTAAAAATGCAATCAAATGTCATTAAAGCTAACACATTAAAAATGTAATTCGAAACTAATTACAAACAAAAAACTGTTAATTTGGTATTAAAATTTTTGTTGACAAAATAACGAGGAAGTAACGAAGTTGCATCAAAAGTTTGACCAAAATTTGTTTTCCACTTTTTGGGATTCTAACTTTTCGGAGAGTTTTTGTTTGTACTGCTGATTATTTTGTTAAACTTTCTAAGCTAATTTCAGTAACCAACAACACAAATGGAAAATAGAGAAAGGTCCAATAACAAAAATTGCTACAACTTTAGAGGTTGCCTTTTTGTTTATCCTACAAATGGGGCTTCCAACAGTAGTCATAATATTGTACTTGTATCTACAAACACAATAAACGATTATACGGAGTGTATTTATGCACTACAGTACAGATACAGTATATTTATCTTTAATTTTAAATGTAAAAGTATTTGAGTGAGATACGGTATTTGCTTTGAGTAAGAATTACTATTTAGAATTTATATTTTTGAAGAAGAAATATCTATGCTGGAATATCAAGATCATTTCATTTTTATTCATATCGAGTAACTTATGTATGCACATATAGTTTCAATAGTTACAATCAAATAAAAAGTTACACAGTGCCAGCTAACAGCATTAAAAACATGGGAGTAAAGTGTGAATATCGATAACTAAAAATTTACATTACCAAAAAATTATTAGACACATAAAGATAAAAGTGCTAACTACAGTACAAACATCTGATAGCTAAAAGGATAAACAATCAGAAATTATTAGATAAAAAAATAAAGTGCTAGTTAGTGCTCTAGAGACCTCGCATGGACCTTATAGGTCTTTAGCAATTCTAGATTAGAGCCCGTAAAAGCAGTCACAGTACACATTCGTTAAGAGGTGCGAAAATTTACGAGATTCTATAGGACGAAAGGCTGGTATCTCAAAAGAGTTTGAGTTTTTAATAAAGCCAGACAGAAACAGAAGTGATACTCAAGGATGCCTAAAAATCTTATTGCCTGGGTGGGTAACATTTTCTGTAAACGTCATTGCTGGTGTAGCTAACATATAGCTTTGCAACTATCATGCGCGCTGTAAATTCAATCAAAGGATAACTCAGTTAGATTGATTAGTACTAAATAAAGTAGTAAATAAATGGAAATTCTGGCATTGTGAGAGAAAGACAGCAATTAATTTTAATTAATGGATATTGTCTTGAAAAGTTTCTAGTATAATCTGGTAAAATATTAAAAATTTTAACTTTCAACACGATATTATTATATGCAATGCCCTGTACACGGCCACTCATATTTTAAATATGAATGATCGCCCAAAAATATGGCAACTCCGAATTCATCCAGCTCGAATTCACATTATTTCGCAGCAAAATCGATTGCTCTGTTGTTTTAACTGGATAATGACGGGAATATGAATGTTGAAAACAAAATTATCTTATTATCTAGTAAGATATTAATTAGAGACACTTTGAGGTACAATTAAAATACTATGCTTAACAGTTTTATATTTTTTATTAATTAAAAAAAGTATTTTATCTTGTTTTTTAAAAACATTTTAATAAAATTTTTATATATTATATATATTTCAGCATTAATTAAGTTGCCATGTCCCCATTTCCATTGTTTGAAGTTCTTTTTTTCGAATATTCATATCTATTCCTTTAACATAATAATCTTTTGGCCGCTTGTCATCATTCCTCAAGTTCCCGATGTAGCTGGTAATTAAGACCACCAAAGCAAAAAAATAGCACAGAGTGAACATTTCTATATAATTATTCTTTAAATTCTTCAAAGTAAGATAGTTCTGTACAGATAGTCTGTTATGTACGGCAAATGATGTTATAATGTGACTTCCTTCTATTTCCATCCAATATTTATACTACAAAAAGTGTAACGGATTTTACCTGTATTGCAAAATATTGAAAATTATGTTCTTGTTTTCCAGGAATTGCATTAGGAATGTACCTGAGATATATTGAAATTTTAGTTTTTTCAAAAATAACTTTTGAATTATTTAAAGTTTCTTGTTTATTTTGTACAATTCAGGTATTTATTGTTTTAAAATGAATCAGAACTTGTGAAACACGGGATGGTATACCCTTATGATATATCAGTACCTTAAATCCACATTCTATATACAGTATCATTCATTTTTGGTTCACGTTCTATAAAATTAATTTGTTTGTTCTAATATATTGTTTGAAGATTATCATTGGATGTGAAATATTTTTCTTTTTTTGCGTCAAGGAGGAGTGGAATACCTACACACTGACCATAATCCGGCGCCTCGGAAGATGATTGCCCGACTCGCACGGTCTAAACCACTCCCCCTCATTCCTAGAGACCTTGTTCTACCCAGGGACTACGTTAGTATTACTTCGAGGTAGAGTCCCTATTAGTCATTTAAGACTTCGTCTAGGCCGCGCTACTGTTGCAGATAATTAATCTTGCCCTACAGTCTACATTTTTCAATCTCAGAATATGTGTTCCGGTTCTCGCTCCTGCTCTTTGTTTTAGATTAGATTGCGTCTAGATCTTTCTTTTTTTCCCTTCAATCATTTCCGATGAATTGCGTGATTTTGTTCCAATTTTCTGCTTGCTCTATAATTTTTTTTGGATGTGAAATATAACATTAACCAAGTATACAAAGTTCCAGGTGCTTACTTTTTGCAACTTACACATTTGATCAACATACAATACACCGAGTATGTACATATAAGTAAAACATAATTCGTGTTTTCCCGGGTTAATACTTCAAAGGCAGTGAGAAAAAAAGAGAACGTTTAACGTTTAATAATTATCTCAAACATAGATAAAATAAAATAAAATATCTAAATGATATTGATATGGTTCAGTTAATTAACATCCAGTGGCTTTATTGGCTTGACCATGTCGTCTGAACAAAGAAAGATGCTCTAGCAAACAAGTTTTTTAAAACGGTAGTTGCAAGAAGAAAACTTAGAGAGAGACCATTGGAGGGATCATGTTGAGGGAGCACTTATCGCACTTGATGTACCAGACTGGAGAAACCAAACGCCTCTGCTGCGTCTGGCTGAAACCCGGTAACGGAATGTTATAGTCAAATAAGTAATGAAGTAAATAATAATGTTAAGATTATAATAAATAATGTAATATATATATAATAATTGTGTAAAAATATAATAGTTATAATAATATTGCAAACTAATGCAGTTAATGTTGGAAGGAACAAATTATGGGATAGCTAGATTAATACTAAATTCATATTGCAGATGTCAAGGAAAGAATGTTCTAAACAAGATTCAAGTATAACCAGACTATGAAAAGTTGTATTTGACGCCCAAAATGATGTCAAATGAATCCGTATTGAACCCGATGGATTTATAAGTCCGCGAAGAGACGGTATAACAAAATATACCATAAATCCGACACGCTTACAGTATTTTAAAGAATATTGGTTTTTTTACCGGGCTTAGGTCGTATCTTTAGCATATAAAAATGATACGACCTAATTAAAATTATTAATTTGTATTAAATATTTATAATTATATTCTAATTTTTTTTAGAAATATTTATAATGCAGAATTTTCAAACTATTTCGTAGACCATATGATATATAAGCGACCTAAGCCCGGTAAAAATTAAAAAAAATATTTTATTATAAATTAATAATATTCCAATGTTAGGTCCCTCGACTCTGGCGTTATATGCTGACGATACGTGTATGCTATACTCTGATAAATGTGCTCTCAACATAACGAACACACTTCAAGAGCATATAAACCTCATTCTGGAGTATTTTCAGAAATGGAAAATAAAAATCAATAATGAAAAAACTAAGGCTTTGTTTATAACGCGTAAGCGGAGACAGAATCCGTCTAGAGTGAGAGTGGGTGATATGGTGATAAACTGGGAGGATAGCGTTAAATATCTCGGCATCACGTTGGACAAACAATTCACATGGCTTAAACATGTTCAACTGAAAAGAATTAGCTGTACCAAAATTCTTCATTACCTCCAACCGCTATTTAGAAAAGAAAACCTCAATGCTAAGAACAGGAAACTGATATATAACCAAATAATTTGTCCGTCACTTCTATATGGTCGTGTAGCGTTTAGCAAAGCTTCAAACACTACTATTCACTAATTAGAAATTGCACAAAGTCAGGCTCTAAGAAGACTTTTCAAAGTTCCTTGGTATATTAGGACGAATGACATCCTTAGGGACCTCAAGATTGATCCCATCAAAAAATACATAAAAGATAGAGCCTTGAAATTATTTGCGAAATCTGACAGACTTACTAACACCGCGTTATCAAATCTCAGAATAGTTACAGGCTCCTCGGGGAGGTATGCAGATCTGAGATCAATTATTACTTAGTCTGATGATGAGATAAATAATAATCCAGTCAAGGCACAAAGAGGGGTTTTGAAGAAACCTCGCAGTTAATATAGAGTAAAAGTGCTCAGGTGCACTAACTCAACTTTCCTCAACATAATAATATAGTATATTATTAGACACAAAGGTAAAGTATGTTTTATCTATACGAATACTTCCAATTTTTGATTTGAATAAATTAAACTCTAAAACACAAAAACTTTCCAATAGCGACGGATAAGAAATAAGTAATATTAAAAGGTGTTTTAACCACTATCCACCATTATCCTTTGAATTGGGACAAATATCGTCTGATGCCTTTCATTTATAAAGCAACAAATGAATTGTTAAAACAAACTCAATTATAAAGTTTTGATATGCCAGTGGATTTGCATATGTACACGTACAGGTTTCTTGAATAAATTCACAAGGATATCAACGGCACAAAATTGATAAAGGATTATGCACATAAACATTTGCAAATAAATAAACACAAATAGACGAGAGCAAAAACACGCAGATAACTTTTCTGATAAAAAATAGAGGAAAAGAGGAAACCAAACTAAAAAATTTTCACAGTGCTTACGTTTCGAAATTAGCATAGAAAATCGACAAGGACTACGGAAAACTATGCAGGACATGCTCGCATGTACGAACCGGAGAGGCAGAAAGAAAAACAACAACAAGTGTTAAATGCAAAAGCTGAAAATAATAATAATGAAAAAAAATTATCAAATAAATGCAAAAATAATGTTAAAACTTTGTCGTTTGCCACAATAAACGGATAAACGAAGTGTAGTTGCGTTTAGGAGAAGATGGCGTCTTCCGGCAGCAACAAATGTTGCCAACTTTGTTTTTGCTCTGCAAAGTATTTAGGTTGAATAAAAGCAGTGCTAAAGAGGAAAACTCAATTGAAAAGTTTGTTATTCATTTCCGGCTTACAAGCGTGTTGAAGGTGTGGCACAGTAGGTGGAGTTTACCCGTTGCAAGCGAACTACGAATGACTTCCGCCTGCCGCCTTCCGCCTACCGACCGCACTAGTTGCTGTTACTTTCACTGTTACGCCATTTTGTTGTCATTATTCTTAAATTGTTGTTGTTTTACTTTGAAAATTTAATGTCGCAATTTTTTATATCGAATTTAATGGTAAAACACTTGACTGCTGCTAATTTCTGGTCCATCGGTCGTGGTTTTATCGTCTCTTAAAAAAATATTAAAAAATTTGAAAGAAGGGAAAGAAAGTGGATAATGTGAAGTATTATGAAAATGGCGTGTAATAATTTTTGAAAAGTTTTGCATAATTTAAGTTGCCAGTTTCCTGCCACTTAATGCAGTGCAACATGTGCGCAACAAGTCCTCTGCCAGTGCGTCTCTTGTACATACCATATAATTTGTGGCATTATTCTCGCCACTTGCTGCTCGCATTTTTATGTTGTCGTTATCCTTTTAACAGCGTTAAGACTTGTAAATATTTGTTGGCAACTTATGAAACTTGCACATTATAATTCTAGCAATTATGCAAAAGTCATGCAGACACACTCTCAGACCTGCAGACAACAACAACAACAACATGCGCCCATTAGCACTTCAGCATGTGTGGCAAAGGCGGCATATGTGAGTGTGGCACAAACTAAGTGAACGGTAAAGTTTTACGGCGAAGGATTATAATAGTAACTTAGCGGTGTACAAATAATGAAATAATTTCACTGTGAGGTGTTATGGAAAATAGTAATCAAACTAGAAATTTATTTCATTATTTTTGTAAACAAATTCAACAATATTATGATTGAGTTGTATTTAGAGGTTTTATAATAATAACCTAAGGATTTTATAACCTAATATAAGGATTATGAACAGTAATTCCTTGTTACAATTAATTACGTTTATATTAAAACTTATAACACATCACACAATAAGTCGTGTGACTAACTAAGAAAAACAAATTTTTTCTGTCGAAAATCGATTTTACTTATCAATATAATCTCCTCCAAGGGCAATACAATCATTCCAACGCTTCTCTAACTTCTCGATGCCGTACTTGTAGAAGGATTTGTGCTCGAAATAGGCTTCAGTTGCAGCAATTACTTCTTAATTGTTAGATGAATTTCTTACCGGCGAGCATTTTTTTGAGATCAGCGAATAGCCAGTAGTCGCTGGGGGCCAGATCTGGACTATACGGTCGATGAGGAAGCAATTCAAAGTGTAATTCGTGCAATTTTGCCAACGTTTTTATTGACTTGTGACAAGGTCCATTGTTTTGGTGAAACAAAATTTTTTTCTTCGCCATATACGGTCGTTTTTTCACAATTTTTGCTATCAAAAGATCCAGTAATGCTGTGTAGTAGTTACTATTGATGGTTTTCCCTTTTCGAGATAGTCAATGAAGATTATACCATGTTCATCCCAAAATACTGAAGCCATAACCTTCTCAGCTGACTGTTGTGCCTTTGGACGCTTCGAACGTGGTTCACCGGCTGCAGTCTACTTAGATTATGATCGTTTTGATTTCGGAGTTAAATGATGGATCCATGACTTAACTCCATTGTCACATATCGATGCAAAAAATCTGATTTAATACGTGTAAACATGGACAAACACTGTTCTGAATCATCAACACGTTGTTGGTTTTGATCGACTGTGAGTAAAGGCGACACCCACTTTGAAAAGAGCTTTCTCATGGTCAAATGATCATGCACAATTGTAAACACACTGCCTTCTGATAAATAAGTGATGTAATATTTAGACAAGTATTATTCATATTGGAAGATAAGCTAAGTTAGATAAGATAAGACAAGATAAGTTATGAAGATAATAAAAGTCAGATTAGATTACTAGATTACAAAATTTACACTCAAATAGTTTTACTGATCGATGAATTGGTGTAGAAGTGTTCGACTTCAACAGCAGAATCTTGCTCTCACAAGTGTATGGTATACAACTTTTTACACGTAGGTTGATTGAGGTCTGTTCTCAAATCAACCTCACCAAAGATTTAAAAGACGCTAAAATATCTATATTCATACTTATAGTCAATCGAAGTATTGACCTCTGCGAGAATCTTTTGGTGAGCTACTATATTATGATATAGCAAATGACAAGCAAAAATAGAGTAGTTCTTTGTTAGGTGTTTGATCACATAAGAATCAATAGCAATAAGTCAGTCTACATATTTGCAAAGACTAGAAAATCCATACAAATCTGTAGACGTGAGTCTTATTGTCGAGTAAATTGGTCTACCACGAAGTCTCTAATATAAAAATGGTTTGTAAACGAAAAAAGTCATGTTAGAATGACAATTAATATTTTTGCCTTAATTTGAATAGTGGACTGTGTTTTGTATAGTTAGAATCGGTTAGCAGTTTACGAATTTAGCCATATCTGCAGTGGTTCTTTCCACTGGGTATTATTTTCGTACTTATTATATTATATTATATTATATTCAATTGATCCATTATGGAATCGATGAAGCCCATCGGAATCGTTTTCCTATTCAAGAACTACTGTGTAACGAATTTATTAATAATTTAGTTGTGTGACAGGGATCGAAATAGATATTGTGGTATGCCAAGAAAAATAACAACGATCCATAGAAGATAGGTTAGGTAAGGTTAGATTATACCAGCGATCCCTAGAAGATCTATTCAGGAATATTGGCCCATTTTATTACTGTATACAGAGGAAACTCAGAGTTTAATACCACCTAGACTATAGAAGATAAGTTGAGTCCAAAGTATTTAAAACATATTTTGCTCAGTTGCGAAAAGCGTGAGACTGCAGTGTACCATCTACAATTAAACAGACCAGTAAGACATTCAGCTGATGTTAAAAATAGTGCAGAAGTATGCTATAAATGTAAAATAGAAAAATCTTGCCAATAGTGATAGTAGAATTAAGAGCCTCATTTAATAAGGATTTGTATACGGCAACCAGTTGAAGTCTAGCTGTGTGATGATGCATAAGTAGTGGTAAAAATCATTGATTATTATGATGAATAGAAAGGCGTTAAATTTAAGCATTGATTAAGTGAAATCAGCAAACGTGGTGATTCAGCTCAACAATTGTGAAATCAGTAAGGAAGAACCTTTGAGGGCTAATAGCAACGATGAGCAGATATTAAAAGTCACTCGAACCAAAAGAATAGTAGAATTTGTTTTCTAACAACTACACAGATTTTTTAAAACTTAAAATGTTAAAATAAAGATAAAGGTTTTAATATGAATTAATACGGCTTGAAATAAATTGTTTATGAAAAAAATAGCGAACATTTTCAACTGAAATTTCTCTGCTTATTGTTAGCATTTCCTTAATATTGATGCACTTCTTAAGTACGAAATGAGAGGAGAAACTATTGCAATTCAAAGGATACGATTTAAATACAAAATTCGTTGACTTCTTCTTCATTTCTGACTGAAGTTGACACAAAAGTTTTCCAAACAATGAGCAGTTAAATGTTTAAAATTCATTTTTGTTCCTTAAGTAGTTCAAAGAGCGATTATTAAGGACTTAAGATGTGACAGAAGTTTTGTTGGGTGACAAAATTAATTGTTTAAAGTTTTATAGTTTCAGAATATTTAATTAAATTTTAAATATACCATGAAATAAATTGAGTAGAAAAATTTTACTTCAAATGAACATTTTTTTGCTAATCTAACACATATATCATATTGCATATTGTCGTTTTAGCAGGGTTTTCATTTTTTAGTTTTAAAGATATTATTACTATTCATTACACTATAGTGTAATGAATATTTAATAAAGCGTAATGGTATAATAGTTTATTTCTGTGAAATATATAGAACACTTAATAGTTTATTACCTAAGTAAGTCCGTTGTCTTATTACTTAAGTCAACGGACACAACGAAGTCATTCGCCAAGGATTCATCGTCAAGGATTTGTTCCATACACATTGTTTCTCTATAGTCTTTTTCTTGGTATACTTGCTGAGACCTGTCTTTAAGATGAAGTACATCTAAAGTACTCATTGTATTCTGAACCATTTTCTTAAGTTTTTTATCTTATGATTATATATATAATAATAGAAATTAAAGTTGATTTATTTTGTTGAATGTGGCGCGTTTTTTGACGAAAAGAAAACTAGAAGGATTCGAACAATAATGAAGACAACAACAACAAACATTTGATTAATTTATTGAAAATTAGCTAACCATACAAATATTGCCAAATACTCGACATCAGTGATTTCAGAAAATATTTGAATTTTTATTCAATCAGCTCTTCTTCTTCTTTATGATAGGATTAAATCCTGTTTTGCTAGAACAATTGAATTGGACATATTTATGTAAAAATGTATTATATCAAATTATTATGTTTCTGTAGAGCCAGTCGTCCATCATTTACGCCATGTTTTCGGCGCTCGACGTAGTAATCTCGCGACTGTTGGTTTCTCTACCAATGCAATTTTAATTAAATCGTAGTCCCTATATAATTTGTTCGACTGCAAGTAGCAGGCTTAGAACTTAAACCGGTCAAATTAGAAACTATGGCTAATCTTGTTATTCCGAGATTAAATAGCTAGGACTGCACAAGCTTTCAATGGTCAAGTTCCAAGTTTTTTGTCTATTTTTAATAATAGAAAATATTATTTAACTATATCTCTGACATTATATGAACTACATTGTGACCGAAAGGTTTTCGGAGGTTCTCATTTAAAATTCGCGCGCTGTATATTTTTCGATATTTAAGTTTATGTAGTTTGGCAGCAAGTCCTTACAATTACTATGCCAAAAATGAGCGCGATCTGTCAGACAGTTCGTTTACGGCAGCTGTTGAAACCAGTTCACCTCAGTAGTGCGTTGCGAAAAAAACAATGGAAAAAAATATTGAACAAAGAGTTTGCATCAAATTTTGTTTTTCGAACGAAATTTCGTGTGCAGAATCGTTGCGAATGCTACAAAAGGCTTATGGGGAATCAGTTTTATCGAAAACTCAAGTTTATGAGTGGTACAAAGCCTTTCAGGACTGTCGTACGACCGTCGAAGACATGCCGCGTTCTGGACGACCTTCGACCTCTACCACCGACGAAAACATTGAAAAGGCAAAGGAAATCGTGTTCAAAAATCCTCATGTGAGTGTTAGAGAGATAGCACGAGAGCTAGGCATCGGTCGTGAGATGGCTCGTTTGATTTTGGTGGACAATTTGTGTATGCGACGTGTCAACGCCCGGCTTGTTCCGATTCACCTCAATTTGTTCAACATTATCAACGATTTTAAGGCCAAACATTCAATAAATACCATCGAACAGCCACCGTATTCACCTGATCTTGCACCGTGTGACTTTTTCCTGTTTCCCAACCTCAAATTACCACTCAGAGGAACGCGTTTTGAATCCATAGAAGACGTAAAACAGAATTCGCAGAGGGAACTCAAAGCCATACCGGAAAGCGCCTATAAAATGTTTTGATGTTGGAAGAACGTTGGCATTGTGTATCGCTTCTAATGGGCATATTTTGAAGAGATAAAAAATATTGATGAAGATTAAGAATTTTGCGTTTTATTTATTTATTTCCGGAAACTTTTCGGTCACAATGTACATAACAAATTGAACTCTTCTATACTACGTTTTATGTACAGTAATATAATTGATTAAATTTATTCGCATTCTTTCATAGTTTCATATTTGGTATTATCGCATAACCACTATCTATACATAACTACATTAAAAATATATAGGTACAAGTACATTTTGTATTCGTTTCCATTAACCTCAACTCTATTGAGTGTCGAGTTTAATTGGATTCTGTAGTTTACACGCCAAAATGAATAGGAAATGGTAAATGGGAAACTAAAAGCGAATCATTAGCGCGGAAAATTGCGCAATTTACGAAAGAAAAAAATTACAGAAGTGCAAATATCATGTTAAAGGAATAAAAGGACAACAGCGTGTCTCTCATATAAGCAACTAAGTAGATATTTGGGAATTGCTAGCGCTGGCATAGTCACCGAACGCAAACATTGCCTTGTAATCTATGAACTGCAATGCAAGTTATCATCGCAACGTCCATAGACAAAGTTAATTTACGACTTGTCGGACGTAATAAATTTTGACTTAAATGTCCTTTATATGTATGGAATGTGATTTCAAATGAGGGAAGCACAGCTACGAATAAAAAATATAGTGGAACACTAATTTTGGTCAAAATGGACTGAGGCATAAATTTTGTTAGATTTTTTTTTGTTTTGCTTCAAACTTCTTTAACTGAGAGAGTCAAATATATAAATACAATTGTATAAAATTTAGTTAACATATTTAATGAAAGTATCAAAAATTGTTTTGTACCCTTAACACTATTGTGAATTTAGGGTATTATAAGTTGATTAAGTGGATTACAGTACAGTGAAATAAGCTACATAAACCGAATTAATTATGTACATAGTTTATTCAGTTACCAAATGCCAGAGGTATATACCTTATTATATCAAATACTGCCAATTGATATTTTTCATTTTTATTAAATGTCATTTTTAAATGTAGTTTCTTATAGAAGAAGTTATTGATGATATTAATTTTGGGACTCATTACGGATTAAATATTGCCATCATTAAACAAATCCATAACTTCGACTTTGTTCCTCTTGAAATTATTTTAAAAACTAGTATCTATACTGCATCTTCAGAAGTATAGTATAATTCCTTCAATCAATCCAAGTAATGCATATCACTAAAAGTTTTAGAGCTATGAAAATATTATTCAGTTATAAGTTTGTAAGTCTCTAAAATGTTCGGAAAAATATGGGTCGATTGAACTATCTAGAATAACCAAATTATGTTTCCATTTTATTAATTTTTTATACTAAAGCCGTGTCTATCCAAACCACTGTTTTATTATGAAATAATAAACATTATGGGCCAAAGAATTTGAGATTATTTTCATTCTTATTCGCCGGGATTCTGCAGTACTACGTTGTTGGTCAAATGCTAAATATATTGTAGACATCTTTCACAAATACAGAAATAATGACAACATAGGCATTCAGTAGCCTCAGCAACCCGATTAGTGGGTTGCTATCACCATCCTGGTCTTTCTATTAGAGATACTGGCACTATGAACTTAGGGGTCATGTACACTAGATTTAAAGTATTACGAATGTAAAACGTTAAAAAACTCGGCCAGTACTCAATCGCGGATTCAAGTATTCATAAACAAATGCTTAAGAAGAATACTGAAAATATGGTGGCCGGAGCGATAACCTATACTGATCTTGTCATAAGCTTGTGTTATGGCCTAGTTTGTACCATTTCGCCTATGCTCCAACAGTGGCGAGTTCCAAGAAGTGGGTTATGCAGGAGTTGCCAAGATGAAGAGAAGGTAAAATCTACCAACCACTTCCTGCGTCTCTGTCCAGGACTGCAGATAAGACGACTACAATGTCTTGGAGATCGCTTTTCACTGGCTTGGAAGAGATAACGTAAGCAAACTTATTGCATCTCCTCAACACCAAATGGTTTAACAAGGGTAACAAAGGTTAGTAACTAGCATCTCCCGGCATAATTTTTGAGGGCATCACAATAGGCAATATATGCCTCCGAGTGGAAGTGATGACAACTGTCAATGCACCGTCTGAAGCTCATTTAGGAATCAGTAAGAGGTTCTGGATATAGAACATATATTTTTGACATATTCAATCACATTTCTCAAGCCTTACAGTAAGTATATAGAACACATATGTGGGTGTGTAATTGACACAATTAAATTCAAATAACGCATTTCAGTTTATAAACTTTGCACTAAAAGCGCTGTTATGTGTAATAAAATTCATGGCACTAAATTTGCTAATCCAATAAATAAACTAAAGTAGCTACGTAAAAAAAGTACAGATGTATATAAGTAAATGTCAGAAACATAATTACGTGTAATATATAAATTGAATAGTATACTATATAGCTTAGTTACATATATTTTACATTACAATTTATATATGTACTCTTGCAAGTATGTACGTGCATTGTCCTTTCTATGACATTCTGTGTATTTGCAAAATTTATGTTTGATTTTAGTGTGGAAATTCATGTTAATTCATTTAAATATGTTTGTTGTTGTTGTTGTTGTAAATGTTTTATGTGATTACAAGCATTTTATTTTTATATTTACTTTTATTTTTATTACAAAAATTATTACAAATTGAACGCAAAATACAATTTGAGTATTTATGACTTCAACGCTCCTTCCTTCGTGTTTAATTTATCTTTTATTTTTATGCGCAACAACAACTTCATTTAGAATTTACAAGCGGCTGATGTCCTTTCCACAGGATATTTTACTACGGTCAGTCATGTCTTTGTTTTTAAGACATGGTTTTATGGTTTTAGAAATAAAAAAAAAATTTTGCCAACCATTTTACTTAGGGTTTCAATTTATATCGTGGACAGTGGTTATAGGGAGCTGGGCGAGTAGGTTGGGTTAGAGAGAAAAGCAGTTCTTCAATGTTGTTTAATAGTTTAAAAAAAGTTGCATATATTCGTATCTTTCTCAAACAAACTTAGTTTTAGGTGTAAAGAAACTTAGTGTCGGCATATAATATAATCATGTTAATGTTAACATAATGCGAAATATAATATACTTTGGAAATTTTACACATCTATATTACACCAAAATAAATGGAATCTGTGCACAGCCTGTAGATGCTATTATCGGAACTGAAAGTTGCAGTATATATTAGAGGCGGAAAGATTATAAGGCTAGTGATCAGTATTCTACAAACCGGAGATATTCATATTCTATAAAATATTGGAACTAGTGCCTAAGGCTCACTTGATGACAAAACTAATAAATATTTTTGATTCAAAATTAATAAATATTAAAAATAATTCTTTTAGAATATAAATTTATTCCAATATACAAAAACTATTATGAAAATACAGATAACTTCACAAACTTTGATAATCTTTAATATTCACACTTCAACTAATATTTTATATATAAATATTAATTAAATTAATTTATTAATTCTAAGTACACACTTAATAGCCACTCCTATTCTTTCATGTTCACATCTAGTGAATAAGTATTTCTCCTAACGTTTGTCCATGAAATCCCTTCTGCCAACAACAGTGATAAATACGGATTAACATGTTCCTCTGTCACATATTTGTAATTTTTCGGTTAAGAAATTATATTCTGTTTATCCTTATGAAAATCAAGTCCATGAAAATGTCCTGTAGACAAATTTTTTCGCTTGTTATTTAATTTCCGTTTTGTTCTCGTTTGTAGGATTATTTCGCTTTTGGTTATGGAACATTTTTAGAGGCGGTCATCCGCTACTTCGATTTAATGGAGCATGGTTAATGATTATTGGATTTGCTTTTATATTTATTAGATAAACATAAAAAGGACATATAAACATTTATGTTCAACTACATATGCATGTGATATATGCGTTGCTGTTTCCTTTTCCCATTCCTTTACCAAATGAAAAATATTGCCAATTTATAGTTATAGGATGTGGACTACATTTACTGGGCCAATTTAACACTGACAGGTTCACAAACGATTAATCATATATTTTACTTAGATTATAATTTTATTAAGTTTTTTTTATTGAGTTTAGACTCCATAATTCAAATTCCATAATCAACAGAATTTCCTTTCTAAGCAAATGCATATTTTCAGTTATTTTACAAAAATTATTTTAATTTATTTTTCATAGAAGTGGTTTTATTGTATTATTATTAAATTTATAATACTTAACAAATATATGTAATATAATCTTAGAATAATTTAATCATTTCCGTTTCAGTCTTTTCAGTTTTTTTAGAATAGCGAGATTTACATATACATATACGCAAGTATAATGAATGATGTTAAATTGTTTGACTGCTCATCTATAGTTCTAGTTATTTCATTATTATAATTATTATAATTTATATACAAGTATTATATATCAACTATTTGATTACTTGTTGATTGTTAATAGTAGGAAAAATGGAAAACTTCGTGGTCAAGTAATGTTGTGGAGAAGAAAATTAAATGAAAAATAATTAAAAATTTAGTGGATGAAGTCACACAATACCTCCACCCAATTAATTATAGTGTCTTTTGGGGGTTATCACTTGTAGAAATAGAAGTATGAATATGGTACAATTTTCTTTAAAGCTTGTTTCAGTAAACGACGATCCGGATTATCCTACTGAAACAGTATGACTTACAAATAATGGTAATTGACAGCTCATCATATATATCAGCGAATTATTTGTTTAAGTGTTCGCTTACAACCCCATGTTTTCATTTCTTGTTTGCTATTAGCTCTTACTATCCCCTATTACATATATGCAAATATATTTCATATCACACCAGATCAATCGCATTGTTGTTGTTTCTTGTAATTGTTATAAGCTTACTTACTGCTAATATTATCAATAAGCTGTAAGCATTGAATTTTGTAGGATTCGAAGCTTAGTTTTGACAATTCGTAAATCCTTCAAAAATCGCAATAGATTTTGCGATGATTTGAAGTAAACTTTTGAAAATCAGTGAATTCTTTCTTGACATCAGAATGCCAAGTGGAGTGAATAGAGAAGTAAGCTATGTGAATAGTGAGTTTAAGTGAGTAAGCATTAAATATAATAAATAAATCCAAAACCTGATGATGGGTATTTGGCAATACTCGAAATAGCTGTATGGTCAGCTAAAAATTCAATTAATTAAAATAATATATAAAGAATTTTTGTTACAGTTCACTACTTTTCGAAATCTCATTAAAAAAATTGTGTAAAATTGAAATAGGTGACATAGAAATAGGAAAAGAAAGGTTAATCCACGAAAGCTCTCTTTGCGTTCTTAAGATATTTACATTTAATTCGCAACGTAGCCTGTTGAAAGGCAGATACCAATTCTAAAAAACTGAATTAAGCAAACTATATGCTTTACAGTTGCTCAAGATGTTGGTGTGTCCAGGTACACAAATCTGTTGGACCCTGGTAAGTCTAGAGAACTGATTGGGAGAGGTCTAGTTTTATCAAACTATTAAATATATAGCTATGGTGCTAACTAAAGGGATCATTTTGCTATATTTTGTTAAGTAGCAATAAGTTGCTATTACTTTTATCTGAAAGACTTGGTGCGATAGTCAAATTCCGATGTTAAGACCCATTTTCATTAAAAATAAATATGTACTTTTAAAATATTGTAATCGAACGATATCAAGACCTGATTTTATAGAAAGAAAATATCTTCTATTGTGATGTTGAAGATGGATTGTTGAAGATGAAACATAAAACCGAAATTTGGGTGATGCTTATAAAAAAGTAGATGCTATACTGTATAATTACTCACGATTTGTGAAAACTAAATTATATTTATACATTATATAAATATAGTTATGAGAAAATCAAATGTTATATATTAAATTTTTAATGAAGCTAATCAATAATACACAATTCATACTAATTATCTTAGCTACGACATTTAAAAAGTTTCATACTAATATAGTTAATTTTGCCATATTTTAGTATGCCAATCCGTTTAATCCATTAAGTACCTACCAGGCAATTTCAGACTTGAAAATTTGCGGTGAAATTTTCATAGTAAATAGTGATATAAAACAAATTTAAGTAAATGAAAAGAATTTATTATTTATTTGGAAGATTACTCTCACTTAATCTTTACCTAAAAAAGATACGATATTCTTTGAATATTAAAAAATATTCAAAGCTAGCCGTGTGGTGCACTACACGGTGGTCCGAAATGGATTAATATTTTATATTGATTGTATTATGTTGAAGCTATTTGAGCCAGTGTACTTAAGCACTTTTACTTTTTTTTAACTCGAGGTATTATCAAAACCCCTCTTTACGCCTTGACTATATTATTGTTTATCACTTAGTTTATCATCAGACTAAGCAATAATTGACCTTAGATTTGTAACCATTCTGAGATTTGATTTTATATTGATTTTATAATGTTTTTCTTTATATATATTATATTCATAGAAATTATCTTAATTAGACCATTTAAAAAGTTTTATATTAAAGTAGTTAATTTTGTTATATTTTAATATGCATATCCTTTGGCATATTATATTGATTGACAATAATCATTTGTATATGAGTGTATAAAATATTCTGATTACTTTAAATAATTATATGTATATACGAATGTCAATTTTAAATACTTAAATCCCTTGCAATAAATTTGAATTAGCGAAATTAAATTCAAGTACATTTATTTGTAAATATAATTATTAATAATGAGTACATAAATACAGTATTATATCGTATGACATTTAAAGCTTAACATGAGTATAAATTATATATTAAACTCGTTAATAATAATAATTCATTCCAGGCTCATATGTGCACACATTATAATCATTATTAAAGTTTCTCTGTGTAGGAGATAATCCTTAAATCAAATAAGTTCGTAAAAGCCTAAAGTTTAATTAATTCCTAAAATCTCTTGGCAACTTGCAAAGTAAAGACAAAGTTTCCTTTGAAAATCAAACAACATAAATTCAAAAACAATTAACAAAATGGACACAATAAACACAATGGACCCAAAATGTAGCTTTCCCTTGGACCGACCACCAGCTAATAACGTTGATGATGATGTTTGCCATGCTTGTTCTTGCTGTTGTTGTTAAGGATAAAAATAATGATGATAGTATTTACCAGCGCCTATCAGCCGGAAACCAACAGCAACAAACAGCAATCAGTAAAATTGGACATAACAAAAATCAATTTACTGAAAAAAAGCAGAGAATGGAAATGAAATAAATAAGTAAAAAGATAAAAAAAGCTAAAAAGAATAAAAAGAATAACAAAAAATAGAAGAAGTGCACACAAAAAAGCAATAAAGTTACGAAAAGGCATAATAAAAGTTTTTTTGGAAAAGTGAATGAATAAACTTACGAAACGAATATCCGCTTCCGGTCATTTCAATCAATTTCTGCACAACGAAAAATATCCTTTAATCAGTAAACATTAAATAGGAACTTTAGCTAAACGGATGTCAAGCGCAGAAAGGAAATAAGCAAACAAAATAACTAAGAAGGATCTGGCGCAATTTGACAAACAAAAACAACAACAACAAAAAAATAAAAACACAAAAAATGGAAAAGCAAGGAAAACGTTGTGTATGTGTATGTAGAGAAAATAAGGGAAATGAAAAAGTAAAAAATTATAATAATAAATAAAAAATAAAAATACATACCATGACGGAAACGAAGATGTATCGCTTCTGTAAGGAGTCAAATAATTCGTTATAAGGCGTTTTTCGTGCTTCTGTGCATTTTGTGTCTAAGCAAAGCTTTGGAGACAAACATTTGTAATTCGAAATTTTTTTTTAAAGGGTGAAGTAAATAACTAAATAAAAAACAAAAAAAAACAAAATTTGCGATTTATGTGTACTATATACACTTCGATTTACATAGATGACAGGTGAGGGAAAAAGGGATTAAATTCGCAATGCTGCGAAGTACCGACATACCATATTGATTGAAATCAATGCATGTCACAAAGGATTTTGTTTACGAAAGGCACTCAGAGATACTTTTTTGTGTAGGCAAAATGCAGAAAACTTGCATAAGTAGAGACAGTCATAGATAGTCAAGTTTATTGGTTTAAGAAAAAATTGAATTATCAGCGACTTTTAAACACTGTAAAGCACTGAGTTTTCTTGTTCTCTTCGTTAGACTTTAAACTTTGTACATAAGTCCTACTAGCTTCATTTACCAACTATATTTTTTCCATAAGACATTTTATTGCTCTTCCTATAAACTAAATTGAGTTTTTTCCAATCTCTACATAGGTATAAGTTCGATAATCCTCACATTTTCCTGGATATTTATGGCATTTAATTTAAATTTATTCCAAAGAAATCCATAAAAGTGATGTTCATATAACGAAAGAAGCTGAAAGATAATATCTACAATTAAAATGGTGAGTATATAGTTCTAAAACTAAAGTGGTTCTTACAGTAATCCATATACTTGCATAAAAAAGAAACCGAGTAATTGTGAATCTCAAATTAAAAAAAAAAATGCAGCTAGTTTTTATAAAAATATAACAAATAAAATCTATATCTAATTTCATTATACCTAAAATGAAAAAGTTAATCATAATGAAGTCACAAATTCAGAGATAAGAGATGTCACTGTAAGTTTAATAGTATGGAAAAGGAGCAAAACTTTATAATAGATATGACAATCTTAGTGTTGGAGCATTACTTACTTAGTCGTCCTTGGCCGCGTCGAGTAGTCTCCACCAGTTAGTTCGATTAGTTGCTTGCGGTTGCCAGTTGTTAGTACCGTGCGAATTCAAATCGTTGGTCACCTGGTCTTTCCACCGAAGATGCGGACGTTCTCTACCGTGTTTTCCATTTACGGGTACCGAATCAAAAACCTTTTTAGCCGGAGCACTATCTTCCATTCGCACGACATGACCAAGCCAGCGAAGCCGCTGAATTTTTATGCGCTTAACTATGTCAATGTCGCGGTATAGCTCATATACGTCGCCAAAGCGTAAGGGACCATAGATCTTCCGAAGAAGAAAGCATTAGTTAGTGATAATTTTTGAAACTTTTGATTAAGGTTACATATAACATTCGTTTTTTAAAATTGATACCTTTATATCATATTGTATAGTAATATGTTCTACTGTATTGTTTACATACTATCACAATGTAAAAGATTTCTTTTAAGTTAGGTTAGGTTGGAGAGGCGGACTTGTCCCTAAAATTTACTTGAACTCAGATAATGGCTGTTGTGATAGCACGCATTAGCATTGTTCATATGCAGTCCACAAAGGATTTCCAAAAAGACTATAGAAGTCATGAACAATGCTGAATAGTTTTCTTTTATTACGATATGTTTTCCTTTTTTTATTGTAGTATTTACTACTAGGGAGTATGATCAGCACAATAAATGTGGGACATACCTAAAGCTTTATAATGTTGATAAAGATTGATAAATCTTTGAGTCTTTGAGTCAAATCATGTACAAAACAGCTACGTAAACCTTTTTGTATGCTATTGACATAAATTCGATTCAGCTAAAATTATTTCCTTTCGAATAAAAAAAATAAATCCCAAGTTCCGCACTGAACTGATAGTTTCAGTTACTGAAGCTAACATTACCACTTTAAGAAAATCGTAACTAGAAATATTGCAACAATAAAAGAAATGTTTTTATCCATTTTTAATTCAGTTTAAAAATGTGTACAACAAATTACAACAATATTACGAAATTTTTTAGTCTTTCAGTCTTCTGACATTATCCCAATGAGTGTCTAATACTTTATTGAAAACACATGAGACAAGGAAACAACTGTCGAGTAAATGTAGCGCAGCTAAACCACATTAAAAATAAATAAAACGAAAAGATATTACATATGCAAACCTAACGTACTGCAGAGTAAAACCTGTGAGTTAAATTTCATATGCTAATCTCTAAGGACCCAAATCAACCTCTGAGCCGCTAACATATGGATTCTGCAAGTACTTGTATGCTCAACCATTTTCCAGGCGAAATTGAGCATATCTGCAAACATGGCAAGTCGCTGGGATTAAATTTTATATTTGCCTTACACATTGCCTCCGTGTTTGTCATCGTGTAATTCCACTGCGAATCACACATGTGTTTAGCTTTGGTTTTATTTACAGCGTATAAGATACTTTTGGGAATTGAACGGTTGTACTCGTAGAGCACAGAAAAAAAGGAGTAGTCAATAAGACAGGAGACTGACTTAATGTCTGCTTAAATTTTGTTATATTTCTGTTGGAAATCCAATTTATGTGCTATCATCTTTAGTCCTTTATTTCTTACTTTTGTATAAGAAAGATTTTTGGTTGCCAAGGAAGTTTTGTCAGATTAGTTTTAGTTCATTACTTTACCAAACTCGCAAACTTAATCTGTAGATGATTTGTTGTGAGTTTCATTCCGGAATTGCGTACAAAATTCGGTACAAAATTGCAGTGTACAACAATGAACATTTTTTCCATTGTATAAAAACTGAAGAAAAGTTAAAAAATTCTTCACATGTTTCGATATTTTAAGTAATTTGTTGCCGTTTAAGGAACTACTTTTGTGCAACAAAAGATTGTTCCGAATAGATTCGTACTTCCAAAACTTAACAATTTTGAAAGAAATAAGAAATTTGTAAATTGACCAATTGTATTTTATTTTAAGAAAGAAACAATTTTTTAAGAAATGCACAAACATAAATAATTTTTTAAAAAAGTACAGTTTACTATAGTTCTTATTTTCTATTTATTAAAAAGTCAAATGTCAAATCAGTCGCCAAACAAAGTTAGGCATCGTTACCGAAGGATTACCCATTTTGTGATTCTGTAAGTAATCATAAAACACGTGAATCAAACACAGTTGTGACTGAGAATTTATAGAAATTTTTATTCAATATATTGGTTGAACATCACTAATAGGTATTAAATACAAATTCATTATCATATCTTACACTAGGTTAGGTTAGATTGGAGTGCCGGCCTTGTGCTCAAAGCCCAGTTAAGCTCAACGCGTAAGGGCGTGACTCACTCATTAGGTAAAGATGAACCAACCTAATAATTCTACAAACCTGGCTAAGTCCGTAATTTTGCAGGATGACAGCTCTGTTAGGTCAGTAAAAAAAAGGAGCCCCAAAGATTTTAGATCTTCTCTTAACTACCATAAAGGTGGGCATTGGCACATGAGATGGAGCACAGTTCTCTTCTTTACCCTCAAAGCCACACCCACGATAAAAGTTATAAAAGGGTAAACCCAGTCACATAATATGCCTATTTATTAAGCAGTGATCGAAGTGACTAGTACACTTTTTTTTAAATTTTGACTAGGTTCGCATAGAGATCTGCAAGCAGGATTCGTCTGCTCAGTTTTGCTACCCTATGCTCAGATATTTTTGTTTAATTGGCAGTTTAACTGTTGCAAGTGGGACGCCAATATCTAAGAAATGAATGTCAGGGAAAAGAGTACCTGACTTGGTAAGCTAGTCTGCTCTACAGTTGCCAGAGATGTCCCTGTGTCCAGGAATCCATGTGAGTTGGACACTGACATGATATCTTCCATTAGACACCTAATAGTATTAGATCCTTTCGAAGACATTTTTGATTACTTGTCGTCACTTAGTTGACAATAGTTCGGCTGTAACTTAACGTATGTTCATCGAAATCTTTCAAAGCATTGAATATTTAGGGATTATTTACATAAGCACATTTCTTTGCTTAACCCAACAAAAAAAGAGTTAAGTATCAATACAATTCATATCACCAAAATTTGAAATTATATAGATTGTATAATTACATCCTTGTTGAGTGGGTTATGGCACCATTTTGTTAAATCTATATATCTTTAACGTCCCTTTTTCTTAATTTTCAATTTCATGCCAGATAATATTAGTGACGACAAAGCTAAAGTGATCAAAATTGACAGTTTACCATTGTTTTTTTTGAATAAGGTACGGGCTAATTACATCTCCAGAATTGTCTGCTATACAAAATATAGACTTTTTGTGGATAGAATGGTCTTGTGACATTAACTTGTGGCTTTTTTCATTGACCAAGAAGCGTATGTTGACTTGATCTGTCAATAAAGAAAAATGACTTCAGTATTTTCAATCCCTAAAAGAATTTGATGTTAGAAATCTTTATATATTTAACCACCTGTTTTGTGCATGTTTGTGCATGTGCATGTCCATTGTTTGATCTATATTATAAAATGAGAAACCCTTCGCTTAATATAAAACCGTTGGATAGTTCTATTCGATAAATATCATTGATATAGTGTCGTCAATTTACAAATATATATAAATAAAAATAATAAAATTAAATTGTTCACAGCTTTTGGAAATATTAATTTAATTATTATTTTTTAGTATGTTAAATTTCCTTTAATTTAGTTAAAGTAAATAATAAAACTGAAAAATATATGATATAAAATATATGGTATAAAAATATTTACTCTTGAATGTTTTTATTAAAAAAAATTTAAAAATCGAATAAAACTATTTTGATAGTAATATCAATTTATTATTCTAAAAATATGATATTAAAATGAAATATGCATAATAATATCATGTATATTTACATATCCTTTTACATAACGACTATCGTAAAATACAACTAATAAAATATAAATAAAAGTCTAAATGCTTTCCAAACAAATGCCATGAATGAAAAGATTGCAAAATAATTTTATTTTGATATTTTGCAAGAGTTTAAAATATTGACACTGATTATGATGAACATTATTTGTGCCTGACAACTGACCAGTAGCACTTCAGTAGCACATCAGTAGCACATCAGTAGCGCATCAGTAGCGCAACACTAGTCAACATAAGAGCACACAGAAAGGTA
>NC_051847.1:174444245-174448996 GCF_002237135.1 Teleopsis dalmanni
ATATTTGCTTCCTCTTCTATTAATGATTCTGGCATTTTAATCACAGTTGCGGCATGTTTTGCAAGAGCCCTAGCTACTCTAACGCAAATGCGACTGACTGTAGCCTGGCTAAGGCCGTGTAAATCACCTGCATCGTCTTGTACCTTTTATATTAAAAGCTTTTAGTATGTAATAGTATTTGAAAAGATTAGTTACTTCTCTACGACTCCAACATCGCAAAGCTACTAGAACCTGTAATCTTGCGGAAGCTCCAGCGCCTCTACTATCAAACGTTAAGTCCTGTTTCACCAAGTCAATTATTTTTTCTACGCCCTTTTTTGAAAATCGGTACCTCAGTTGAAATTCATCATCCCGCAGCATAAACGGATCTCCACGTTGTTTATATATTTTTAAATGGCGACAATCTTTTTGGCTATTCCATTTAAAAAATCTACACAATAATTTCGTTTTTAATTATAAAAAAAAATAAAAAAATTATATAATTATATAAAATTATATAAAAAATTAAATTAAATACTCACCAATTTCTTTAATTATGCTTATGGCATCCATATTTAATTGTAATTCACCCAATAAAAATTACTACACAATCAAAAATTGTGCTTAAAATGCTGTTATAGAAGGTATAAACCTATTATAAATTTTAACATATTTTAACACCATTTTAACAGCATTTTAACTTTAAAATACGTTTATGAATACAGTTTTATAAATGCTTTATAACACTGTTAAATAACGTTTATGAATAACATTTTCGATAAAATGTATTACAAACCTACTATAACTTTTTATGAATAAGGCCGTAAATCTATAAATTCATACATAGTAAATCCATAAAAAAAAGTAAAAAAACATTAAAACACCAGGTCGAAAAACAAATTCAAAATTTAATATTATTCATTGCAGGAAGCATTATTATTCTAATTATTGGGTGTTAAATATGTGGAGAAGAAATAGATAACTAGTGGAGAGGTTTTACTTAGTGTAGAATGTAGATAACACTTCTTTGCGCATGTTTTGAGCGGTAGTATACCGATTCTTACTATTCAAACGTCACAAAACTTAAGCGTAACTTGCTTAATTTTTATCTATGAGGCAAAATTGGCGTTAGGTAATTCTTCTCTTCTCTTTGAGGCTAAGTTGGATTTTGTTCTCGAATGTATATTTTTTGTTCAGTGAAGGTTTTCACATGAAAAATATCACAGAGATTAGTTAGTCAGAGCAACCATTTAATATTAAATAGTGAAACTATCGCACTCCCTTGGCTTGTATCTAAGATCCATCTGTATGACAGTTACAGTTGTTTTATTTTAGTATAAAACTTTTCCTTTTAACAATTAGTTGAATTTTTTTCTCAAATATTCTTTATGGGGAATGTAATCCATTATCATTGGTTGATTTGATCAGATTATACTGTGCTCGTACCTTTTAACTTGTCAATAACTTATTTCAACATTCATTGCGAAATTTTCAGTACTTTCAGGCGTATTCCGTAATGATAAGAGTAAAATTAAACCGTGTTCTCTTTCGTGTCAATAAGAATGAAATATATTTCATTTCCCAAATATTTTCCACTCCATATTTTCATAGACTTTCATCGATGTTAAACATAAATAATGCATAAATCTGCTATCAACGGCTTCACTGTAAGCCACATAAAAACAACAGAAAAGTGAAGGCAAGTGGCTCGAATGGGCTTGAATGGGCTTTTATTGTGGGCTCTGCGGCATTGGCTTGTCTGCATTTATATGGACTTTTATCATCTTTCGCAGTAAATTTGTTTTAATTGTTAAGTAAAAAACAATTTTCAGTTGAGAACTGCACAATTGTTGGTTTCGTTTTCAGTTTTCGCATATTTAATAGGAAATACGTGCTGCAGCATTAATATAACTTGTTGAATATTCTGAGCTGCGGTACAATTTTTTTAATTTAATGTCATTAAAAGATTTTAAAGATACTTCCAATCAATTAAGTTGACACATTTGATAAGTTTTTTTTTTTGTTTTTGTTTATTTATGGTGAAGTGTATATGGTATAAGTATATAACTTTAGTTTAATAGTTTTTTTATAAAAGATTTTCAACAAAATTTACTTACACTGTTATATAGTATAGATACATATTGTATATCAGAAATACATTGAATTAATATTTCATTCAGTTCTTGTCGACTTTACAGAATGAGAATAGGAATTATTGTTGTTTTTTGGAATATAAACTGCTACAAAAAACGTATGTTGGCATATTCTAAGGAGTTGAAATCCATCAAGTACGTCTTTCAGAAATATTTGCTATTTGGTGATATATAGTTTCTATAAAATTAGAAAATATTATTTTCTTTTCATCTATTCTAGAAATGATGAATGAGTTTAGTCGAGAGTTTAGTAAAATTAAATTTAAAATATCTGCTGCAGTAATATTCTTTTTCTGTTTTTATCAAAGACCTTTGTTGCTCCCGCAGTTTGGTGTGCACGACGAATTCGCTCCATTCTTCCATCGTCCAGTGTTAAATTTTTTTCTCACTTCTTCGATCTATGAAACTTTGTCGTTTAATTCCTGGACGTTCAACAAGTCATCTTTCTTCTGGATTTTTCTCCAGTATACGTTCCAGGTTTCTTTACAGCGTTATATTTGACTCAATGAACCGCTTAAGTTAGCGGCATTCGGTTCCGTTCATTTCTTATACATTTGGTTTACGTTCCTCTCTGCTTCTTCTAGTTATCCTCCACACAATTTCCATTAAGCATTTTCTTACTACAGGTAAGCTAATTTTGCTAAGTTCGTTGCAGTTTACTGCCAAATTTCTACTTCAAACAGTAGACTTGGTTCAACGACTATTTTATAAATTTGGAGTTTACTTCTTTTGCCTATCTTTTGTTTTCTAAACTATTGGTATAACATATTGTGGACTATATAGAGTTTTTACCACTTCATTGCGAGTTTCATGATGTCTCTTCCCGCATTAATTTTTAATTGTGCCCAGATAATTGTGTGTTTCAACTTATTTTATAAAGACCTCTGTATGTTATATGTATATAAGATATGTTGTTTAGTTTTTGCTAAGGCTATCTATGTTTTCTTTTCACTAGACCGATAACACGTATGTCTATTGCAGAATCAGTTATAGTTTTTCAATTTTCTTTTAAGAATATGTCGATTAAAATGGTTTCAAAATATGTTTTTAAAACGATGGATAATCAATTGATTTAAAAAGCAGACAGACAACTGCTGAACAGTCACGATAGCTATTAAACTAAGTATTTGCTTGGTATGGTAGGGGCAGTGGCGATGAGTACATAGTCAACTAATCATAGAAATATCTATGTATATATATGAATTATAGAAGATTTAACAACTGATATATAGCGAACTAATGATAGGAAGTGATAACATAAGTGTGGGTATATGAATAGCAGGGCTTTGAATATATAACAACTGATATATATAACTAACTAATGATAGGTTGTAATATGTATATTTAAGAATAGTGCGATGCTTTTAACGATTCTTACACTACTAACAATGCCTTCACAAGCTTATGGCTCACCGTCTCCAGCATAAGGTAATAACTTTCTAAGCAAATCATAACATATATCTTTATCAAAAGTTTTCAAGTCTTTCATTTAAGTTTATATCTAATATACTATGAAGCTTCCATATATCTCTGGCATTATAAGTTAAACTATAATTTTTAAAATCAAAATAATACTTCTATAATAAATTAAAATCTTTTTTTATACTATAAATATATAGTACTTTTTATATGCTTTTTATATACTTTTTATATAGTACTATAAATATTTTTTAAAGAATCATCGATAAATAACTTTAAATTCAGTTAAATTTATTCAGCAGATTTTCTGTTTGTTTACTTTAAAACTGGCAAACCATTTCAAAATATTTCATAATTAAAATTACTTCATTATGTTAATTTAGCTGACATTGTGGCACTTGAAAACTCAAATCTCATTTGCCTACTCTTCCTTCCGAACCACGTGCCTACTATAGAGCCCACATAGAGTGAAACATCACATTTCAGTGTTTTATTCGTAGGACGGAAGCACTCAAATGAAACAACTTCAACTTATCTTAAAAATTTTTATGAACTTTTTTATTTTCTTAGCATAAAAATTTTTTTATTGTATTATCCTTTCACTACTGACTGCTTAGTAAAGTACTTCACTGAAGTTTCCACAATTCAAACATAATCCACGTAAGTGCGGGTGTGAGTAACAATTCAAAGTAAAAGCAAACGAGCAGATTGAAATCATTGAAAGCTACTCAACTTCACTCCTTTGCTATTCAACTCTTCAGCACTTTAGTTCATTCCGGGCAATTCAAACTGAACTTTGTGCCTCGCACTACTGACGTAGAGTCGTAGCATCCTCAACATTCTTGTCAGCGAGGTACGACTATCTTGCCTTATATTTATTTTGTTGTTGGTATTGCAGCAGTCTGGAATGTCCTGATCATTATTGTTGCTATTATCGTGAGTTACAGTCTTATCAATCATTTATTCCCACCGCTTTGGCTCACTTAATGCTGGGTTTTGACATTATCTACTGTTTGTCAGTGCCAACGAGGATGCATCAACGTCATGATAACCAACTCAAGACGCATTTGCTGCTATGCAGTATGCAACATTTGCCGCAACATCTTTGGTTGTTATTTCAAACTGATTTGTATGCAGTGAAGTGACTTACAAATAAAGCCACATGAATGATAAATAAGGAGTTCGTTCGAATTATTCCAA
>NC_051847.1:174449096-174468048 GCF_002237135.1 Teleopsis dalmanni
TAAATATTTTTTTTTTAAGGTTAGCAAAGATAACCAAGTTATATTATTTTTCGACTTTTTTATTTAAATTTCAAAATAATAAATATCAATAAAAAAATTGATATTTGCTTATGTTAATGTGATATTAATTGCTTTAAAAAATATGTGTTAAAAAAATACATCAAATTTCCATCAACTTTCCCTCGTATGCACTGTAGATATCTGGCGATAAATAGAGTATAACGAAACGATATAGAGAATGTAATCCATTGTTAATTCAGATCTGCTTGTTTTATGCTCTTAATCTAAACTTTTATTGCAAAATATCCATATATTCTTGAAGTGTTTGATATATATTACTATTTTTATAGGTAATCCAAGTAATAGAACCAATGCAATGAAGTTAAATAAATTTATTTTTTTAAGAATCAACATAAATACTCCTATAGTTTGCCCATATATTACAGAAAAAACTTAAAACATTATTTTTATTAAAATTTTTCAATTGGATATCATAGTACAAACAGAAAAATAATATTTATTTAAAATAAAGCGATAATTCAATTTTGTATGCATACATGCAAACATACATATGCAAATGCATACATAGTTTTTGCATTTACATTGTTGCTTTTTGTACTTCAGTATTCTTTAAAAACCCCAACTATCAAATTCGTGAAATATTGATGACATGGCACCATAATAATAATTTGTGAAAAATTATAAATTCACTAAAGTTGTTACAGGTACTCCACAAATGTTGAGAATCAGGGTATATGGCAAACTAACACCTATTTTACGTGATAAAGACCAACAAAATGTATCACAAATCGATGAAAAGATGATTTTATGAGGAGGAAACAATAAAGACAATATTAACTTTATGATATCTCATTGACAAGCGTCTGTCAATCACATTTGATTTATCGTCGGTCAATGGCAGTAGTATGCAGTATTTACAGTGCGATTCTTTTTGAACCAGTCAATTAACAGCTTAGGTTTAAATTTGCTTTTCCAGTAGCAATGATTTTCTCACACTTGGTACCACAGACATGACCTTCTTGCAGAAGTTTTGGTTTTTCGCTTTATTTAAACTTATTATAATAAAGTTCAAACGATTTTGCTCCAAAGTCACAGAAAGGGTTTTTGACTTTTATCCGACTATCATTTAACTTATTCGACTTTTTAAACTTTTTTGATAATTTCGTCAGTGATGATAGTTTTTGTCATCTAAAAAGAAGTTCATTAATATTGTAAAGGCAGGTTTAAAGTCAACAGGGTTTGTTACCTTTGAGATAGTAAAGTTACCATATACATCATCTAATGCGGACTTAAATTGAAAAGTTATTGGGAATCAGCTGCCGTTCTAAAAAATAATTAAAAAAAATAAATGATACTTAGTTCTTGTTGTTGTATTGTTAAGTGAATAAAAAATATTGTTATTTAAAAAAAATTAATTTTAAATTAAAATGAAAGTGCATAGAGTATACATTGTTATTACTCGTAACAGAAACATATTTGACTGAAGGGATATAAGTGCCTTTTAAGTTTAGAAGCTTGGACTTGTAAACATACTTAATAAGTACTGGCTGAATATATATATCATTTATACATACATACTTTATTTTTTCAAAAAATTAAATATATTAAGCATTTTGTGTACTAAACTCACCATATCCGTATCTCTTATGAAAATAAAGCACAATTCACTATAACCTTTCAGTCAATAAGCTTTCTGTGGGAATAAAATCAATTAAAATTGTTGCAGTTCGTATTCAGAGATAATATCTTCTAATATCTACTAATTTTTATATAATATTCTCTATATAATTTTGATAATCTGCTCTACATATATTTTATAGAGATCAAGACCTGAAAAACTAGGTTGTGTATAAAAGTTTGGAGAGTTTAGTGGATTGCATTTATTTGTGTTGCTGAGTTGATAAAAATGCATTATTAAGATGCACAAGCAAAAGATACAAAATACATTAGTTTCAGATATTAATCATTTTACTAATATCAGATATTTATATCTGATATTTTTAGGAAAAAGTTGATATATAATAATAACTAAAGTTAAAGAATATTATATTATATTTCCGAATATTTTCAACATATGCCTTGAAGTATGGAGTCCAATTTATTCAAATAACATTGAAGAAACATTTTCAAAATATGAAAAATTGTTGACTACATCCAGAATAAAAACTAACAACCAAAAATATATTGTCATATTTAATTTTGAACTCCATAATGGAGAATAGCAGACAAATAAGGATATTAAATTTCATTCTTTTCATTTCTAAGAAAGTTGGAGAGAAAACAATGCAATTTCTCAGTATTTTACAGAAAATTTTTTCATTTTCATGCAACATTAATATATATTTTCTTTGTAAGCATCATATTACATATTTTTTTGAAAATATTTTCCTATATTTTTATATATTTTTTTTAAACTTTTTTATACTTTTTTATTACTTTTTATATTTTTAATGCTTTATTTTTTTTTTTTTTACCGATAAAACAAAAGGTGCCTAAACAGTTGTAGAGTCCTCATGGGAGCGCTTTAGCTTCCGGTTGGCAGTTCTATAGCTACTCAAACAATAGCCAGTGTTTATATAGCCTTTTGATAGAAGCTACAAGCGCTGAAAGTGTTCGACATTAATAGGGCGCAGACATTGTAAATATTATTAGGTACCTTCTAAAATGCTTTGCTTTTTTATTTGTTTGCTATTCAAGCAACAGCAGCAACAGCAACAGTAACAACAACAGCAATAGCAATAGCACTTGGGAACAGCAGCAACATCATCACCAACAGCAACATAAACATAATCACTGGCAACAAAGTCACAGCATTGGTGGCCATGGTGCTATTGTTTCAGTGGTTGCAATTATTTCGCTTGCCCATGTACAAAAAGGATTTTTCATTCTTTTATTCAAGGATACCGAGGACGATGCTGATGAGGGTGAACTGCAATGACGGATGCTCTTTGACTTGAGGTGCGCAGCTAATATTTGTTGACTTAGTTTAGTTGCGTGTATATATTATGAGTGTGCAATTCTTGGTTCCTTACAACACATATATATATATATTTATATTTGTACTTGGAAACTCGATACTCATGCTTCTTGCATAATGCCTTTGGAGGGTTTGCATTCATTTGAGTGCAAATGGCACTTTTGTTTAAAGCATTAAGAAGTGTCGTTCAAGTGGGTGACAAAATTAGGAAATTTTTATGTTGCAAAGGTGTCCATAAATTTGTTTCAACTTCTTGTTCCTTTTAGGTTTGAAGTTTTTCAAAAGGAAGTAGGAAGGTAGAATATAACGGTTGGGATTTATGTGAACATTTTTTATATGTATATCTTATGGAAGAATTAGGCTTAAGTATGTATATATAAGTATGTATATATTATATATATTTATGGTTTATATAAAAACAAAGTTTTTAGTTTATGTATATATATATATATATAAATTAATGTATTCTAATAATGTTTGTTAATTAAATTGATTTTTAACGTTCGTTTGGATAAAAGAAACTAAACTCTTAATATAAACTATTGTTTTCAATGGAGAGATTTTTGTGAGTGGTAAATTGGAACAATAAAATTTTTTTATTATTTTTAATGAGTTCAACTTTTGGCAGGGCTCATTGGCCGATATATAAAAATAGGTCAATGTCTAATAATATATGTATAGTCAATGTTTATAAATGAGAGTAATTTATAGATAAATTCGGTTCTTGAAATAGTCCAACTAGTTTATAACACATGATTTGGAGTAAACTTATTTCACTTCATTAAGTTGTCTTTAGTTAAGGTACTGTAAAATATGTGGAAAGTATCAATACCCAGAATGTACGTCTTAAACTTACTAAAACAACCTTTGAAGAAATGCAGAGAAAGGATTTGTGCCAGTTTAATTGTGAATGTTCAAATTAACAACTCCTCTCCGGTAAACATAGAATAAAAGAAATAAAGAGACTCAAATACCTTACGTTTCTAAACAAGACTTAAGATTCAAATTGGAAATTAATGGCTTTGAATATATATTTTTCATTTATTATACTATATGTCACATCTGATTACATTAAACTTGATAGAAAAATAAAACTATGAAACAATATTACAGCCATTTTTAAAGTGTTCCATCGAAATCTGAGATATAATAAAATATCCTGAAATGATCGCAAGTAGTTTGAGGTGAAAGATAATATGAAGTATATGTTACCTTACCCAATAGTGCAAGGTGATATGGGGACTATATGATAGGATGGACTACAAATATATCCCAGGCAGCTTTAGCATCGAAGTGTGTCCCATTACCACCCGATTTTGATAAAAGTTTTGTAAGCAATTTACAAGGTTGATAAAAGAAATTATTCATTATTTAACAGACTATAGTAGAATATCGTAATCTTGCTAGACGATTGCCTACAATGTATAATATTAATTTAAATACATAATATCAAATTAAATGGGTGACTTTTTATGTTCCAAAAGCTAAATTCTTCACTCTAAGGAGGACGTATAAAGCTATGGCAATAAAACAGATTCGCTAAAGAATTTGAAGACCATGCCTCAGCTAACCTAGAAAAATGTATAGATGGTTAAATCAGGTACCGTTATGGTGATATTGCCAAATTATATGGATATTGCTTTGTTCAAGTTTAAGGATGAAGCACAGTCCAGGAAAGCAAATTTTTATTGATGGATCATTTTTTTATTCCTTATTTAATGATTCCTAATATTTTTAATACAAAATTTATACCATAGATTGGTTCAGCTATATATACCTATATAATTATTATGAAATGCTTTTCTTACATTAAAAACTGTATCACAATGTATCTCTAACAAATGTAAACATTATTACATTTGTTAGAAATGTTGAACCTTCAAACAATCAACACATTTTCCATACGTCTAATGCACTTTCGCATGGCACTTCGCAATATGGAACAGCAAGCAGGAGCAACAGTCAGCAGAGCCAACAGCACTGAAAAATTATGAAACTTTGAAAAATTTTAACAGAGGCAAAGTGTTAACGAAAGAGGTGACGACCATTAAAACGATTCAACAACTCAACTCAAAAGGAAATTATTACACATTTTGCATTTATAACTCATAGAAAAGTTGGCGGTTAGGCACTACCAAAGCTGCAAGTCAAAAAAATGGGACAAAAGGCAAACTCGGCCAGCACACAGTGCAACACCCACAAGCCCGGCGTTCACATGTGAGTACACTCCTGTGAATAAATGCGGATTTGTGCGCCTGAATGAGTTCATATTTGCAACGTGCATTATGGCAGTGAAAAATGTATTTCTTTATCCTAGCTTGGTCCTTTTTTATGTGTCTATTTTTTTTTCAATCTTTGTTTGTGCGCATTTGCACAGGATGCACTTGCTGGATACAAACACTTATAGATATATGCTTAAGCATAATGCACCACACCGATTTTACCTGCTTAAGCTTTTAGTGGTAAGTAAACACTTGAGTAGTACTCGCAGTGGGTCCAGTGTTGCAGTGTTGCAGAGTTACTGGCAACTGAGGCTTTAGGCAGATTTAAGTGGAAGCCGGTGCGTGGGTGAGCAAATGCAATAAAATGAGCTTGTGGCCGGAAATCATTTCTGAAGTGAAGTTATTATTTTGATGGGATTTTAAAATTGCATTTAAGTGCGTGAATCATTGCAACTAGTAATAATGCTGCTCAGTAATAATTGCGCTTGCATTAATTATAATTTTACTTCATACACACAATATACTTCGCTTAAGGACATGAATGAAATGCGATTAAGTCAAATGATATTAAATTGAAACTACCTCATGAATCTGAGTAAACTTAACTGATTAATTCTTTTAATTTATTTCATTAAGTATTTATGCAGTAATATTAACATTATTAGTGTAACTTTATAATTGAAAAAAATATTATGTATAGTGTTTATACAGGAGTGGGTCTTTCACTTATATTTTGGTTGACTGAACTTTATATAACTACAGGATTTTTGTATGAATGTTTCTTAATAGTGTTTCTGGTATACTTATATGAAAAGATTGCATAACTGCCAATATTAGTTTTTACTTAATTATATGGTATTTTATTTATTCGAAGCAAATATTATATTGTTTCAATTATATTCTCAACGTTCGGAATAGAGGCATTAACAATGATTTAGCTTTCTTTGTCATGGTACACATGCCGCAGATTTCTTTTGGCTGGAATGAGTCTAGGCTATATATTATATTATCAAAGAAATAAACGAGTTATTGAAGTGTCCGATAACGGCTATCCCGTTTAATGAATTTCTGTTGCCTGTTACTAGTACCACCCAATGCCTTAAATTCATATGTCAATTGATGTTTCCTCAGCGAATTTACTGTAGTGTAGACCCAGTCTCTTAGTCGCGGATCTCGAGTCAAAAACCTTTCAAGCCTTCTAACATAGACCGTTAGACTTACCAGCAAAAACGTGCGTAGACAAATTTACAATAATTCCAGCTATAAAGGCAAATCACGAGAAATATACGCAATAGATATAGTCCAAAATATTCTGAAAAGTTGTGAAAAATTTAAGATCCAGAACGTCGTACCTAAGACGTGCTGTGAGGGCTATATCAGATGGAATATTTTTAGATATTAATGGTATAAAAACTTATACCGAATAAACTAGCATATATAAATAACTTACAGCCGATTGCAGGATTCTTGATCACACTGAAAACAATGGAAATTACTACGCGGACGATCACGAAAAGACTAGATAGGACAGTTCATTCTATTATATGTTCAGCAGTTTCATAGCGGTTTAAGTTCATCTACACCTAGTCTTTGATAAAAATATGAATCAAAACTGAACGAAGTTGCTTTGATTAGTTTTTTCAATTACAGTTAGCAATCCTTAATAATTGAAACAAATTTTAGGCTATTGAAGTGTTATCTAGTGGGTTACCATGGCTCTAGCTACTATATCTACAATATGATAATATTTGCAATGGTATGTTGACTTTGTTAAAGTCACTTTTTTAGTCGCTGGTTCGCTTCGATCTAGCCCAGAACGAAAATATTAGGACAAAACTCTTTATCTCCGTAGTGATCAAACAATTCTCAACGAGCGGTATTTTGGCTTTAATCCTTAAAATTGATTGTCAGTGATTAGCTCTGTTTGTGATTAATACCCTTCAGTTTTCTAATCTATTATTTACATATAATATTTTAAGGTTAGTTTTTGATTTAAAGCATTAAAAAATTATTAAAAAGTATTAAAAGTATTTGATTTAAAATAATTAATACTGGTAATATAAAAGCTTAATAAAGGTGTGATTGAAGGCAATATTTGTATCAGTACTGTGTTAGATTTAGGGATAAATAACAGATTTTTCTTTTAGTGAATGTTATAGTTTAATTTTTAAACTAGTATTTTTTTAAATTTTAATATTAAAGATAGAATTCAACAAACTTTATTTTATTTCTTAAATAATTGCATAAACAAAACTTTTGACATTTGACAATGCAAATAAATAAGACAACATTCAAAACTTAATAGTATCTTTCATCAAAATAAGAAAACTAACTTCTTAAAGTTTTTTGTAGCTTAAATAATAATTCTACTTAAAATTTAACTTTTCTTGTCAATTAAAAGTGTTTTTTCTTGGTAAATAGTTTATGTTATCATTCGGAAATTGAACTAAAAAAAAGTTTTTTAAAATAGAATGAGTTAAAATAAATAATGAAATCTCTGTAAAAAGCATTGGAGAAAATATGCTTCCCTAAAGGTACTCCTTTTTTTGCTCAGACTGTCAGTATCTTGTCTTATTTTCGTTGCTATCGAAAATTTTTCCTCAATATTTTTGTAAATTATTTGCTTTGCCAACTTTAATCTTTTTCCTGTCATTGTATCGAAAACGTCGTCTTTAACTTATCAAAGTGAGCTCAATATTTGATAAATGGTGGAGTGAAACTCACTTGCAGATGTTTTTGGTATTGGGACGCACACCGCAAGGAGTCGCGAAGATACTCCATCACTCGTACTCAAAGGAGTAATGCAATTTTCTAATTTTGAAGCTTCACTTGAACATATTTGCCATGGCAACCAAAATGGTGAACTCAGGATTTGTTATCATTAAATTTATTTTTATTTTGTCAACATTAACGTAAACAGTTATTTTTGTTCCTTTGAACTAAGTGCTACGCTGCCATTTTGTCTCCTGAAATTGTACTCGTGTTTATAGCAAGCAATCCGGAAGGCAGCAATAACGATTTGTCCTTACTTACTGGTAATTGGAGACAGCATTTGGGAGTTGCTGTGGGAAAACAATTGAAATGTGTTGAACTGTGGCTTTAAATAGAAATTTTATATATATTTCACAATTTATTGTCATTTGTTTATTATTATGAACTTTTTTTATCTTTTTATTACATTTTTCCAACTGCTTTAATGTGACAAAACAAATATCATCACAGCACTCACTCACGGCACACATGTAAATAAGAGTGTCTATGCGTTTTAGAGTGGGACTCCTCCTGCGACTTGACACCCATTTGTTCTGTAATATCCAGAACTGCTACTCACTTGTGTACATTGTAAATAAAAGTTCACTGAGCTATAATTTTAAGCGCTAGAATCAGTTGTTCTGATTTAAGTGAAAAAATTAATTTCAAATTAATAGTTCTTTTTGGTTTCCGAACTTAGTTTACGAATCATGTACTTAAAATTATTATTTGATTATATTTTATTTTAATAAAAGTTAAATAAGTTCCTAGAAACTTATTAGCATAGACTGGGTCCATGGAGATTATCTGCGCCTACCGTTAAATTAATAATATAGTAAATATAATTGTTAATAGTTATCCTAGAAGTTATGGAAATTTGAATAAAGAAAAAGATCCTGACCCAGATTTTGGTTTACTGAGGGAACTGATTTTTAGGGAGGTACTTTTCTGATAGCTTATCAGTCTACTCATTAGTATATTAAGAACATATGATCTATTAATTCAATTGAATCTTTTTTATCTATAGCAGATTCTTCCAAGTAAGGTACGTTACTGAGGGAACAGAATTTTAGGGAGATACTTTCTTGATAGCTTATTAGTCTACTCACTTGTAAGAACATAGGATCTGTTAAATTACTTAAACTCAATTGAATATATTTTATCTATAACAGATTCTTCCGAGTAAGGTATTATGAAAACGGCAAAAGATTGCTAATTATCACAGATAATATGGTATTTACTAATTAGTCACCACTACCAATCAAACAACTAATTTTCATACTCTTTATATAGAATAAAGAAGATGATTGAACTTTATAATTACGGTCATTTGTGTAATATTAATAGAATTATTATTATTTATCGAGACTTGTTTGTGCTCTTTTATCTATTTGAATTTGAATATGAGACAAACTATCTTAAGGTATGTAAAAGGCACGTATCGTCTTTGGACTTGTACAGTGCAGCCTCTATAAAATATCCTGTTCAACGGTTTGCTAGTCGGTACCACTAAATAATTTATAATCATATTAGTTCTACCCGGAAATATGAAGATATCCTTCGCAATGCTTTCATCAGTGGGAACCGATTCAAAAACCTTTTTAACCGAACGAATTTCATCTATTCGCATGATATGACCAAATTAATAAAACTGGTTATGTCACGTTATAGTTCATAGTCTTATATAATTCAAGACTCGTTACCAATGTTATAAGACTATAACTCATCCAAAGAATTTTTCTTTCGAATGTTCATTAATCCCTTCTCATTACTGTTAGTTTTTATCTTAGTTTCTGCATTATATTTCAGTAACGATATAATAGGAGTATGATTTTCATTTGTAGAGAGTTTGCCTTATTTTTGAATTGCTTTCTAGGCCCAAAGAAGCAGATACTTCATAAAATATCTAGGCTGACGTTATTTTTGATGTTAAAGCAAAAGTAAAATAAGTCCAGATAAAGATAGTTTAAAAGAGTCAAAGGATAAAAAGTCACGCTCTCTGAAACCTCATTTGGTACAGATAAACTCAAATAGAGAATTCTTAACTCTAACGAAGTTAGTTCACGACACTGTTTTCTTATTTGATGGTACATCAAATTCAAATGTAATGGTATAAAGAGTGCATTCAATCATAATCAAGTAATTTCGATATTGGCTTATTGATGAAAGTTAAATAAGTAAAATAAGTCCAGATAAAGATAGTTTAAAAGAGTCAAAGGATAAAAAGTCACGCTCTCTGAAACCTCATTTGGTACAGATAAACTCAAATAGAGAATTCTTAACTCTAACGAAGTTAGTTCACGACACTGTTTTCTTATTTGATGGTACATCAAATTCAAATGTAATGGTATAAAGAGTGCATTCAGTCATAATCAAGTAATTTTGATATTGGCTTATTGATGAATTTGCTTTTCTTGGGTATCATCAGGATTTAACGCACTGTGAATATCTGGTCAATAGTAGACTTACTTGGTCAAAAGCCATACTGATAAGATCCAAGCAGTTAGATAACGATTGGCTTCAATCTTTCGAACAGCATATATCACAGAATCTTATACGGATAGTTAAAAAAGCTGATATTGCCATAGTAAGCACAGTTTGGAGAATGGCTAAAAATGCGATCTTCCAAATTCTTAATTTTATCAGTCAGTTTCCATTTTCCAATTTTCCATTTATATGGTTTTATTTTACAATGCGAAAACTGTTTAATATATATTTATTTTTTTCCATAAACTTCTAGCCTGACGTCAATACTCCTATATTCATTAAAACCGACTGTAAGGTGCTCTGTACCTTAAGCATTTTGTTTTTCCCATGCACTGGCTACATTTAATTGAGGATTTAAAACGATTTGTTTATTTTGTGCTTTTGTTGAAAACGTTGCCTTTAGCTATTTTTTCAAATACTTGCAAAATCGCAATTATTATATAAATACGTACTGACAGATTTATATGTAAGAGAACATTCCCAGCTGTGATACGTACTTGTATTTGTAGCGTTGTGTACATAAATAAATGGATGTACGAATATGTATGATGTTGTTCTATTTTTAATGAGTTGCTACAATTTATTTTCAGATTTTTTTCACAGTGTAGTTACTAGAATTGTCGACTGTATTCTGTTGGCTTCATTTGACGCGACATCAAAGCAATTTTAGCATCCTTCCATGTTTCCAAGCTCCGTGCTCCATTCCGTAAGAGTGTTAAATTATTTGTTAAGGCAGTGATATTTGATGTATACTAAGTCACACCCATTTTATTTATTATACCTATTTGTATTTTTATCTAAAAATTATTATTTTGTTGTAATGAGCTGCGTATTTACTCTAACAAAAGTTTGTTTTTCTCGCTATATTGTAAAGGTTAAATATTTACATTTATTATTCTGCAACCAATTAAAATTTAATCCTTTAATGAATTTTATTCACTTTCATGTAAGTTGTTTACTTACAAATAAGTTAATTGGAGTTTTTGGAAATAGTTTTTTTTACAAATTTTGGTAGTTTTTAACTATCCTTTGTGAAACAGATATTTTAAAAGTTTCACCAATTATCACTGGATCAGTCCTTTAAAAATCCCACATAAGTTTCTACCAAACGTTTGAAATCATCAACCAACTGATTAGATCTTATCAGTAACTATATATCCACAAAGTGTAAAGTTCTATAGAGTACTGATCTAAGAAAAACAAATTGCTACATACAGTTAATTTGTCGATTTTAAAACCACTTTAGACACTACCACTAGAAACATTCTTTATATCGTTATGTTTAATTTTGGTATCCTAACAAAACTTATATGGCTATGTTAAATGACTTTAAGCAGCTCTAGTCCCGTTAGAATTGGGAAGTATCGAGCCATTTGATACTAAACGTGATTTTAGATAGGATAACTTCTTGATTTCTTAAATCGAATGTTAAAAACGGCTATCCGAGTAGCAGATGTGAACCGTACAGACACAATATTTCACTTTCTGTTAATAAACATATTTTCTGAGCGTGTTGAGACCCACGTCACTGTTGAAAACTATAAGTTTGTTCAGATTTTGTTCAGTAGGGAACCAGGGTTAGCATTAAAAATGATGTTAGTCAAGAGATTCAACGGATTATCATTGAATGCCAATAGATGTTATTTGGGGCTCTTATTTTATATGGCCTTATCATATCTAAACGTAATTATAACTAACGGTGCTGTGAAGACATTAGGGCCATACGACGCAAAAGCTCTTGGGAAGATCTATGGTCTCTTTCAAAACTGAGCTGTATGAACTATATTGCGATGTTGACATCGTATTGGTTTTTGATTCAGTAGCCGCTGGTGAGAAATGTAATATATATTGCCTTCCAATATCTTATTAGTAAGATACATTTGAGGACATCTGATTGGTTGTGATTATGGTACCCATGCAATTCTGTTACAATTGCGACACTGTTTTAAGGCATATACAATAGACGTGTAAGAGTTTTTTCTTTCCGATCAATGATTGTTAAGGAAATTTTTCCTCCAACGTGTTTGTTGTCTATTTACAGACCATTCTAAGTTTGATTTTTAATTTCTCATTATTTAACATATTTGCACTCAAAGTTAACCTCAATAGACTGTGGTTTAAAGCTTATACCATAGAGTTCTTGTATTTGATGAATGATTAGAAGAGGAAATTTTTCCTCCACCTTGTCTAACGGATCATACACGGATCATTCACAGATCATTCTAGGTTCAATTTTCAATTTTTTATTATTTATTTGTACTCAAAATTACTCACAATAATGGCATGTGTTTGTTTAAGTATAATATATGCATTAAGTAATCATTTAATTGGAAAATTATTACAAGTTTTTCTAAGATTATTTATATAATATATTAATATTATGCAGTCAAAGCCAGTAGTTATAATCATTTCTATTGCTTCTTTTTAGACTGCTCAGGAATAACGAGAACTGAAAATTTCTAAAGCCATCCCATATATACTTATACAATCCGGATAAAAACCACCATAGTAACTAGTGAAATTCCGTGAATTAAACAGCCACACAAGAACACATGCAAAGCAATGAGTGCTCCAGTGTCAGTATTCAAGGCAAAAGGTAAGAAATATTTAAGCGCATTTAAGATCCTCGAAATACCACAATCCGTGCACACGCAAAACTTATTTTCACAGAGAAATAATGGATGGAATTTAATTGTTGTTTTGTAATAGGAATTTAGACTAAATTTCGGAATTAAACGCGAACAGCATAACAGATCCGCGCAAGCCGCACTGCCACATTGGCGTATGCTTAAGAAGCACTAATTTTCAGGATAATGCAGGATACGCAGTGCATATGTGCGGCGGTATGTGGTTGCTGCAAGATATAGTTTTGTTGCTACTCGCAGTTGCTGGCAGTTTCAGTGTTTGAATTAAGTAAAAAGTAGTAGCAAATAATACTGCAGCATTACTACTTTTTTGTTGGTTTACATATGAATATGGCACTTAAGCTGGCAAATGCTTAAGGCAAACGAAGCTCAAATTAACCGCATTTATGAAGTGGTCCTCTTGAGCATTATTAACTGCAAAACAAAGTTTTAAATTACAAGCAAATAAAAAGCAAATTTTTTTAAAATGCGAGTACATACAGTATATATTTTTTTTTTGCTTACAAAGCACTTGAAATTGTCGTGTATACAAGCGCTTTAAGAAATTGCTTAACCAAAAATAATTTATATTTATTTTATTTAATATTTATTCATTTTTGTTTATATTTTGGTATACTTGCAGCTGCCCTTTTTGCCCCACCACTATTACAGATTACAGTGCTGTTAACTATTGTCCTGCCACCGCCAGCTGCGAAAGCCACAAGCGGTTTACGTGTACCCACCTTTATACAGGAACCCACGCCTCGACTGCTCTTTAGCAACGATACTGGTACACAGGTTACATGCACAGCGCACGGCAATCCTCAGCCGGTTGTGTCATGGGTGCTTAAGGATGGCACAATGGCAACTCAAGTACCAGGGCTCAGGTAAGTTGAAGTTTTAAAAACGTTAATTTTTCTCATATCCGGATTAGTTTGGTTGAGGGTCACATTATTGCGGCTTCATTGCAGCCAAGCAGGATTAAAACTGCCTAACTATGTGTATTTTACTATTGCTGCTGCTCGCTTCCTTGCTCTATTGCGATAGCTGCTTATTATAATGATATGATTTCAACTGATTTTGTGCCATAATCGTGCGGTTTGGTTTAGTTTTTTAATTAGTGTTTCAAAGTAAAGTTGCGGTTGTTGCAACTACACCAGCGTGCGTACACTCACAGAAACCTAAGCGATATGCTTCGAAAGTAGTATCCTGTTGAACCGTTCTGTTGCAGCAACATGTCATTTTCAGTTTTGTTAGTTTTTTCTATCGTTTTTAGTCTTTTTTAATGTTTGTGGCATTCATGGCTTTAGTTATAAGTTGGTGCCTCCACTGTTGCATCTACTTACTTTGGAGTGTGCTCCAGTGTTGCGGTGACTTCTGTGGTTTCCTAGCAAGCCGCACATGTGAACCACACAATCATAGACCGGCAACGGCAACGGCAGTAAATGTGCTCAACAAGCTACAAGTGCACTTTGCATAATTTTATTGTTAAACAACTTTTGTTGTGTAATTTTCAGTTGTTAATTGAAAATTACATTTTCTCCTCTGGTTTATTACCGCAAACATATTTGCGGTTGCGATCGTGTAGATGTACTGGCGAGCGGCTACAATTATGAGATTTGAATGCTTGGATGGCCTTATTCACTTTGTGATTGTTTTGTATAAATTCATATTAGCTGTAATGACACAAGTTTCTTTAATTGATGTCGGTCAACCACTTGTTAGCTCAAGCAAATGCTGTCAGCAAAAGTTATATGTAGTCGCAAAATAAAATTATATTTGAAAAAACGTTATTTAGAGCTAACGGTGCAAGAGTAAACTAATTTTAATATTTCAAATATTATTTTAAATACTATTTAAGCTACCCGAAACAATGAGCCTTTGGCTCGATTTCAGCGAGCCATTCACATATGTTCGATCATCATACGCAGCTCGAGCATGTGTTAACATGAACAAAGTTATGACTTGAACGCATTTATCTAACATAAAACGAAAATAAACAGAAACGTTAACAGATATATTCAAGCTTTTGAATATATAAAGGGTTTAATCAAAATATATCAATTCAGGTATATTTGCATTGCTGGAACAACGTAATCCTTGAACATTTTGGTATACTATTTTTGATAACCTCCAACGGTGTTGTCAATATATTTGATTTGCTTAAGTATTTGTAGCGCAGTAAAGACGGTGTCAAAGTTTATAAAAAGTTATTCTGCAAGTAATTTAGTTTATTTTTTTTTAATAAAACTGAAAACTTATCAGAATATTGTACTGAAACGTATGCTAAATGTTCCATAGTGCATCAGAAATGAAGACATACACAAAGACTTAAGAGTCGAGAGCACGCAATAGTATATTGTCTGTGCACAATAATTCAGAATTTCACTATCTCAGATCAAATACAATATATATTTTCTGACAGGAAGATAAGCGGGACTTTAAAGTATAACCATAAAATCAACTGTATAACTTACAATCAGAATTTAATGGAGCTCTTATTACAATAGATCATCCAAGTGGTCACAGACATTATTTAGTAAAAGTGCTTCAGACATTAACACGCGTTTCATCAAGTAAAGAAGACAAGATGAAGAAAAAATATTTTATTGAATTATATGTTGTCCATTCTTAACCCTTACCTTTTTCCATTTAAATATATTATATGAGGCAATATGTCTCATCTAAGCTGTAAAAGCTTTTGGCAATTACTAAAATTTTATGGGGTTTTGTATTTTTTTGAAGCAACATTACTGCTTTTTTATTGTTCAATTCTAAGAATGTGTTAAAACTTATTCAAATAGTCTATTTGATGATACACAATTAATCGTTGTTTTTCGATAAAAGCATCACCTTATTTGATAACTATTAGCTTTCGAAGTGTTTTAAGCCAGTTCATTATTTTATGCCTTACAATAGATATTATTGTTAAGAACATATTTTTCGTCACCTATCATAATGTCTTTCAAAAATTAATTTAATTAATGAATTAAATTGCAAACGTCAATAGGACATCACAAATTTCTTTCCGGAAGATGTTGAGAAAACCATACCTATGTTGAGCATTAAGGTAATACGTAGTCATATGAAATGATCATAAATGTTCAAATTCGATAAATTTAATCATTAAGTTAACTCACCAATTGTTATCCGACGGATTACATAAATTAATACCATTATGATAAAGATATATGATGTAGATAAAGATATCTGCTTTAACTGACTTTTGATAACGTGGTTCACTTTTAATATTAAAATGACTGGAACAAAATTTTATCAACTAAGTTTGGAACTTGAATTTTGTCAACCCTCTATACTCGACATAACAGTATTTTTACTTTTTTTCTATTTACAAGAGTTCCAATCCAAAATTATGGTGCAGAACCAATCAAATTTCTTCGCAGACTGTCCTGCTAGTATCAGCTGTCGAAATAAGTAATGATTATGCGGTTTAAGTAAAAAGGTGGCTGTGAAAAAATACAATTAAGCCCTCTGTCGGGAAAGAATTCAATTTCGTTTCGAACTACTAATAAATTACACCTTATATTCTTAATTAAAAATTCCTTTGGCTATATATAATCTCATGAACCCTTGCATAAAGACGTTTTTAAATTAGCACAGATTAAGTTGGTAAATGAATGAAATTGGTTTAGAACTAGTTCTGTTCTATTGTCACTCTTAATAATTTTAGGTGAACTGGTAGAACTTGATTTCAGTATTATTTTAAACATCACACACTTGATAGAAGATCCATTTTTTTTTAAAAATATCAATTGGTGGTCCTTGTCAAGTTCATAAAACTTCCTCTCATATTTGTTGCTGAACTGCAACGATGGTAACATATGCTGCTCTCAGTAGTCCTTATGGTATGGTACTACAAATTATGTTCTCCGTGACAGTGTGAGTACTCATCTCTTCAGCTATATTTGTATTTATAAAGAGCCAATTTAAGTGTTTTTTTTGTAATAGTAAATATAAAACTTATATCCAACATTTTTGTGATTTATTAAAAACTTATTTTAAAGTGATTTAAAAGTCTTTCTTTCGAATGATATCATTTGTCATATTTTACATATTAGCAAATCCATTAAACTCTCAGAGAATTGAGTTCACAGAAGATTGGATTTCAAACATTTTTAAGTAAATTCAGCACGTTTTCTTTCAATTCAGCGTTGATGCAAATAAAAACGCATTAGAAACATAAACTCTTTATGAAAATGTGAACGTGACTCAAACAAAAGTTTTAAAACCTGGAAAAGTGCGGTGAAGTTGGAGAAATTGTGGCAGCGCGTCTTGCGGATGTGTAAAATGTGGCAAACTCCAGCACAATGACTGAAGAAAAAACCTGTCAAAATCAATGTTGCGGTTTTGATGGTGCCACAGAAAATAAAAATTTCAAAAGATTTTTTCCTCTTTAAGCTCCTGTTGTGTTAGTTACAATAAGGATACAACATTCATTTGACAGCAAACATACAAAAGTGACAAAGAACAATAAAAGCTGAGTTTCTGTTATCCATGCCCTCATAAAAGATACAAAGTTAAAACAACAGGGCGAATGAACGCTTGGTTGCCTGGTACACTGACTAAAGGATTAAAAGTGGAGTCAAATGTGTAATGTACTACTGCAAACAAGCAGAGGTTAAATGTAGCTTATTGTCTTAAAATGGAAAACGCTTTTTTTATCTAAGAAAATTTATGTACAAAAATGAAAATTAAGAGAAGAAATATATCAGCATATATTGCTGATATTAAAAAAGAAATAAAATGTGAAGAAATTCGTAATGAACATAAAAGTTACTTTAATGTAAATACGTTACCCACACTGCTCACTATATGAGTAATATCTTTAAAGTAAATTAAAAAAGGGTTTTATTAAATTGCAACTCTGATATGATTATTTAAAAAAAATAAAATCATTAGATTGTATTTCTAGATTTCATACATATGTGTTAGAGAGAGTTAGACAGATTTATTGTGCGCAGCTGATATTCAGAACACTAATTTTTGAAGCAGGACACACGCGGGTAGTGTAAAATAAAAGCACCTGTTGACAAAATAATATGTTATTATTTTAAACTTTTAGTTTTTTAATGTTGTTTAAATATTATCTGTTGTAGTTGTCTTTGTGATTATTGTGTAAATAAATTACATATGATTTTAATCAAGTGAATTATTGGGCTAATCAAACAGCTGTTTTGGATACTGCCATATATCCATAATCAGTTGTGTTTGAATGCATCCATTGTTTGTTCATAAATTTTGAGCTATAAGTGCCAGTAATGTCTTTAAAAATGTTCCCACTATTATTCCCACTTTCATTCGAAATCGATTTCTGGTCAAAGTATATACAGCTCTTAATTGTAAAGAAAATATAAAGCAATAAAAATGGTGGATACCCTATTGTTTAATAGTTTTAATCCATTAAGAGGTTATTTTTCTGTGGTATCTTTAGGTCACAGGCTTCCGGGATGTTTTTTAAATTTTGTTTAATACATTGTATTTTATAAAATTTCTTCCTACAATTATCTGCAATATATCACAACATACTATTTGAGATGTATTCTGTGAGTTTCCAATTTTTTTTAAAAAGGGATTATAACTAGGTTTTTATGTTTATGTTATGTCATACGTTTATTAATATGTATATTTTAATAACATAACATCATTAGCATACAATATTTAATATTGTATGACCATTAATGTTAACAGCAGCCAATAATATTCAGATATGAAAAATGAAAAGCATTGAGAACTGTGTTGACAGAATTGTAATCTGTATGTACCTACATGTTAAATATTTTTTATGTATCAATACGTCTTTGATACGTACTTCAAATATTGTTCTACTACTTATGATGGTATCTATCTGT
>NC_051847.1:174468148-174478442 GCF_002237135.1 Teleopsis dalmanni
ACTCTATTGAAAATTTCTCGAAATAAAATTTTTTGTCATATATATGAGATGTAATATTTGCTTGTAGAACATCTTTTATTTAAATAATTGAATCAAATACTAATTATTAGTAATAAAAATTAGGGCATAATTCAGTATGTTATCTGTCTTGGCACAACCGTAACAAGTCAAACGAAGAATTACTATTGCCAATAGTTGCTCAAGTTGGGGTCAAGAGCAATTAAGATGTAAAGCTCTCTCACGACGAACAAAACATACGTTCTAAAGTTCGCTCCTCCTACCTGTGGTTCTGTATGACGCAGAAACAGTTACGTACAGAATAATGAAGCACCACTGGGAATTTTTGAAAAAATAATTCTTCCTAAGATCTTTGGCCATCTACGAATTGGCAACAACTACCGCATCCGAATGAACCACAAGATATAGGAAGTTTATCAAATCATTGATATAATACAGTAAATGAATACCTAGCGGCTTCGTTGGCTTGGTCATGTCGTGAGAATGGATAACGATACTGCAGCGAAAAATGTATTTTAAACTGCAGTTAGAAGAAGAAGACATAGAGGTAGACTGTGTCTCCAATGGAATGATCAGGATAAGTTAGCACGTAATGTACGAGAAATGCTTCGTCAGACTAAAAATCGATAACGAGTATCGATTTTAGTAAAGTAAATTAGTTAAGTAAATAATAGTTAATAATACTAATAATATTTCATGAAACTTATACGAACCCTAAACTTACATGGATTTTTCTGGGGCACGCTGAAATCCTAGATAATGAGGCAACAGACAAACTCGCAATGATGATAGACCCAGAACCGGTCTAAGCAAAGGAACTCTATTCCTTTTTATAAACGGCAGGGGAAAAGGAAACGGAACTATATTGGGAAGCGTTTGTCATAATCTAAAGTGTTTTAAGGGACTCCCAACTTAAAATGATTTAAAGATTGCATAGGACTGACAAAGAATAACTTAGGAATTATTATGAAAATACTAACCTGTGATTGCGAATTGAATAATCGCCTAAAAAAGTTAGGAATTCTAACTCGGACTGCTGATACTGTGGGGAAGAGAGAGAAAGTATTCCCGGCACAGTTCCACAAGCAGAAAAACACCTAAGAGGACATTTCATGGATCATTGGTAATAAAGGCTGGGAAAGATAGGCTCTATACTGTCTTTCCTTGAAGGAATCAAACTTGAAGAAGCACTCTAATTCGACTAAGGGCCACAATAGATGTTTCAGTTCGCAGTGCACTATCCAATTAATAATAATAGTTCTTACAAATTGCAAAAAAAGAGAAAAACAGAAATAGAACTCAATTGACGTTATTTGAATCTAACGGACCTATCTAAAATAAAGTCCAAATCAATCTTATTGTTATTCATATTAGGTGAGCGAAGAAAATTTTATATAAAAATTGGTTAAGGCACTTGAATTACTTTTCTTCACTTAAATTCTATAAAAAGTTTGATGTTTACAGTCAAATATCTTAAGTTTTCAGTGATGTTATTTGCAATAGCAAATTTTGTGTTTTTCAATAAGGAAAATATTAAAGAAAATTTTGAATATATTGTCAAAGAAACAAAGGAATACTTCATCCAACAGAGCAGATATAATTTGATTAAAAACCTCGTTCCTTTTTATCTCACATTCTATTTATTTTACAAGAATTTCTCTTATGAAATTTACTAACTCTACAACAGAAGCTACAATGCACACAAATAATTGTCACATAAAAATTCTGTTGAATGCGTGCACTTCAAGTGAATCATGTGCAACACATGGAGCATCAACAACAGTTGGAGAAGCCAACACACAGAACACAACAATGGAACTCAATTGGCGTTGTTTGGATGTGTCAGAAAGCCAAGCTTAAGCTGACAGATTTTTGGGAAACGTTTATGAACTGTCAAAATGTCAGCAAACATTACAGGACAACAATGTCAACATGAAAGTTATTCATAAAAAATTCATAAAGTCAAAAATATCCAAATATTCAGCAAATAAAATACTCAAAATATGGTCAACAACAGACAATGCAGAGCCCATAGAACCAAATGGGTACAGATAAGTTCTGGAATCAGTGCACAAAAAACTTCGCATAAATATTTTCAATCGAATTTATGCGCCACCCGCAGACATAAATGAACTGTAAAAAATATTTCGTTTTTTTTAAAGGACCATCAAGGACTTAAAAGCTACCAACTGTCATATTTTCGCATAACACCAATTGCCAATAACAATTGCTGTTGATGTTACACAACAACAACAACAACAACAACAACAATAGTAACAACAACAACAATAGTAACAACATCAACAAGAATATAAACAAAAAATCATTGAATATTGATAAAGATAACAACAAAGATATCGGCCATAGTGAGGAAGCACATGGTGCATATGTACAGCTCGGCGCCAAAAAATATGCAAACAATTTGAAATGAAAATAAAACAAAAGCGAAAAACTACTACACGCGACTTTGAACGTAAAATTTATTCAACATTCAACATTTTTTGCTCAATATTAATTAAATTTTTTTTATTTTTATTATTATTTTTTTATATATACGTCAAGCACGTGGTAGGTCTTAAGAGTATGAATGCAAATATCAATGCGCAGAAGCCAGTTTACTCTTAATTTTGTGGCAAAGAGTTTATGGACGGAGTAGGACCATATGTTGTCTACTGTGTAAACCTGACCTACGGCACTGAGATTTGTATAGCGCATATGTAAAATGCCGGCGGTTATATTTGATAAGGATTTACACATTATCAATATAAAATAAAATATGCTCTCTTCTTTTTTGTATGCTTTTGCATTTTATATGTAAGTTTATAACAAGTTTTAGATACTCTTCGTGGGGTGCTTCGTGCTTATTGTAGGGAGTCATTTTATACGCAGCTAATTTGTTCTGAACTGTCAAACCACAAACTAAATTTCATGCATTCAATATCAAAGGACATCACAGTATCTAAGCATATGGTGCAATCTAAAAGGCAAAACTACATTATGTATATAATAAATTATCTTTTCTTTGCTTATCTGCATGTATGTGCGTGAGCGTATTGCAGCTGTATAGCATTAAAGTGCATCACACTAACACTTTTTGTTGCTTTATGTCACTTTGTGTGTACTTTTGCTCTTTTGATATATGTACGCAATTTTCGATTTTGTACATGGAAACCTATATTTTTGTAGGGTTTCATGGTCTATCTCGTTCACGACTGCAACTTTTATGTAAGTTTGAGTTCCTTAATACGCGTTTTATGTACATATTTGCATATGTTTATGCGATTTTGTGTAGTAGTTTTATGCAGCTCATCTCATTTGCATAAATTCAATTTGTGTTTGCTTCACATTCTACTTAACTTGGCATATGTTCTCCTCGAAACAAGTTATGAATACTGGTATGCTCGCTTCCTTGGACAGGACAGTGATATATTATGTGTAATAAAGTTTTAAAATAGTGGAAACTCGGATAAACAGTTAAACAGACCTCAGTTATATAAATTAAGTGTCGTTTTCTTGACATATGGTATTTTTCAGTTCTCAAGTTCTCAAGTTCTCAACCTTCACCAACTTGTTTTAGTTTAATAATTTTCAATTTTTGTGATATGAAAACAAAAACATTTATCTTTAAGTTTATAAATTTTATTTCTATAAATATCTATATAGAAATATATAATAAAAATAAATTAATTAAATCAATAAAAATAAATTTATCTAAGTTCACAAATTTTATTTTTATAAATATAAAAATATGTGCATTTATATAGAAATATTTTTTTCGAACCATTGTTATTAAAATATAATGCAAATTATAGAAATAAAATTATTTTTAGTAAAATATAAGTATGAATGTTTACGCTATAATTTTTTTTAATTAAAATTAATAGTTACTTATTACTTAAACAATATGCTGCACTCCAAGAGATGTTTTGCAAAATAGTTTTAATATCCTCGACAAATGGACAATAAAATATGGTCTTAAGGTTCCAGCTTTTAAAATTGAACTCGGAGATTCTATCAAAAAGCATACAGTTCCTGCTCTTTCTTCACCTATTTTACGAGATCCTGTTTTGCAATTTGACGAAAGCTAATTTTTTAGGTAATGTTTTGGACAGAAAACTGAGTAGGAGGTAGAGTACCTTTGAGCACCCTAAGAAAAGTTATATCGCGCTTTTTCTATATCAAACTGCTATTGGTAAGAAGTGGGGTTCCAAACACGCTTAATTCCATTCATGACTGTTAAATGACTGTCAAAAAATCTATACTGTACGACATCACAATATGGTGGACTGCCTTAGACAAATCTTCGTACCCCGGTACTCAATAGGGTACAGCGTAGGACTGAACTGTGTATTAGTGATACATTGAGTACTACACCATACATTGCAATACTTCACTTAATGTCTCTTGATGTTATAAGTAAACAAATGACAGCATTATCTTCTCATAGGCCTAAAATTAGTTCACACTGGAAGGCTTTTGACTACGGTCACAGCTTTATTCTTAATCTTTTCATTCCAAATCCAAAAAATATTTCCCACATGGTTTCAATTTCCATGGAAAATTTATTATCAGATTTTCATTAAAAGAGATGGGAGGTGGTCAGGAGGTCCTTTTTCACTGATAGCTCAATATTGGGTAGTTAAATAACCAGTGTAGTTTTCTCAGAAGGACTGAATAAATCTATATATTGCGGGTTCAGAGCAGTGTTTTGGTATCAATCTTCTGGTAGATTCGTTTATATGTCTGTTAGATGACTGTTAATCTAAATAGAGATATATTTGTACCAAAACATCGTGCTCTACTATTGTAAATACCTAGGTTACCTTGAAACTTAATAACTGCTTCTTTATGGAATAACAAGATAACGATCTACCAATTCATATAGATAAATGGCTTAATACTTTGTCCTATATTAGAATCTTTTCCCTGCAATTGCACCTAAGTGCAATTTTAAAATGGATATAAAATTTATGAAAGCTAGTAAGCATCTCATAAAGCAGATTTATGAAGGCTCATAAGTGGAATGTCGTATAAAAAGATTTCGTCTATTAAGTACTTTACAAAATTGATAATAGAAGCCAAATTCTTACTTTATTAATCAGACAAAAGTAACCAGAAATAGTTGATTTCAGAAGTTCTATATACAAATATATTATATGACAAGTACGAGATCTTTTAATAAGAAAGAATGTAAAGTTTCTTAATATATTTTTTTTAAAAAAAATTTTTAAAAAATTAATGAAAATTGTTTAGAAAACAAAAAATACTATTTCATATGGTATCTACTACAGTAGATGGTTTTAGATACCATACTATATGGTATGGTATCTACTAAATTTAAAGTTTTAACTATTTAAGGTTTTAACTATTTAAATTAATATTTATTAATTTATCTTTATTTAATTATTAAAAGTTGAAGTTGTGATATCCTTTAAATTTTAATTTTGCGAATGATAAATTTACCACCAGAAAAATTATAGCAGCAATAAATTAACTAAAAATTCAATAAAATAATAATTAAGTGAATTATTAATATTCATTTGAAAAGCTAAGGGCCATATTTATTTCGAACACCAAGTTGCCTCAGCATCTTTCCAAGGCAAAGGACATAAACTTAAATTCGTTAACTTGATACCTTAAAAAGTTATGAACACCCAAACAAAATATTAGGCCACCAATGCCGAAACTCATTATTTTTATCCCTAATAAGACAGACAAATCGTGAAAGTCTTGTGCCCCAACAGCTACTCGCCAGCATCGTATCCTGCGTCGGTTTTATCATTATGAACTTGGCTATAATGGATGAAACACAGGATGCTGCTGTGTATATCGTGCTGCTTAACTTGTTTACTGACTGGCTCGGGGTAGTTGGCTCGTTTGTTACATAATCTTCATCATGATTAAGGCCCATTTATATAAAGCTCTAAAATAAATTACAAAATTATAATAATTCGGTACACTTCCTCTACGAACGCTGACTTCAGCAGTTTTCAACATGTGAGTTCTTCACAACTGAAGCAGCTTTAATGCAAAATATTTTTCAATGAAATGCGTAATTTTAGATTTTGTAAAGAGAATTTAAAAAAATTTGAAAATGTGTTGAAAGTAAATATTTGAGTGTAATATTTTGCTAGTCATTTTTCCAAAGAAAAGTTTCTTTATTGATGAAAATAACAAACGCAAGGCAGCGTTAAAATAATTTCAACGTCATTTCTCTTAAAGCGCATTTTGAGTCCTTGTAAAAATATTAACTTCACTTTTTCTAACACTTACTCCTCACTCAGGATTATTTACCAAAATTACGCTTTCAGAAAATTTTTAAGAGATTAAAACTTTTATATTACGAAAAAGTGTTAAAGTGGATTTACTTAAAGTTCTTTTATTAAATTTATAAATTATGAACGCATTCAACATGAGCATTCCATATTGTGTGAAGAACTAAGTTATGTGTGTCTCCTAGAGTAATTCCCTAAATGGAATATTTATTCTTCTTTAAACTAAATTCAAATAGTTTTAAGAAACATTTATTTAAATGTGATGGGAACAAATCAGTAATTAAGCTGTCTTATCTTAAATATCAGAAGCTCTAATGTAAAAAAAAAACAAGTAATTATGATTTACTGCAGAGAAAATTAATTAAATTAAGATCAACACGAATATGTATAAAGATAAATGAAAAAACTATTATATATTTTTAGACGGATTCGAATAGCAAAAAAGAGACAAGAACACAAATTTAATTAATTTATCGAAATTTGGCTGACCGTACATCGCTGTTTCGAGTATTGCCACCTACTCATCATCAGTGATCTCAGAAAATATTCGAATTTCGAAATTTAGTTTATAGTCCGTATATAATTTGTTTGGACTGCCAGGAAGCCAGGCTTAGAACCCGCCAAATTTGAATTATATTTTATTTACGTCTAAATCTATATAATTTAAAAACCATGACTTAATAAAACTAAATCAAAAATTTTTTGTTTTATTTCAACATACAACTACATATTTAACTTTTTCCTCCTAGGTTCAGTGAACAGTAATTGTAATTGATTACAAATGCGTATGACATTTACATAAAAATTAATTCCTGTATCGTTATTTCTTCTATACAGCCTTTTGCCTTATTTTATTCTACAAAATCTGTTCCACCCATGACAATTCTAGTCACATAATTCACAGAAGCAAAAGCGTTTTTCACACTTATCAGATATTGTCTTAATTACCCGAAATATTCCCTCTAAATCACCTAATGGCATTTGTAAGTGCGGTGTTAAGTTGTGGTAAGCAGTAACATTTTTTTCAGCGTATGGACAGTTCTTACTTTTCTCGAAACCTCAAGCTAAATGAGCTGCTTGCATTAACAAAAGATGTAGTTATGCGAACGGAAGCCACTCCAGCTTTAATTCAATAACAACATCCGAGAATCGAAGGACGAAAAAGGACCCAAGTCGTTTCGTGGTCTACTTCGACTAATCCTTCACTTCAGTGGGGCCACTTGTTGGACAGTGCGCTGTCCCAACCGTCCCACCATATATTTCTCGAATCGTATTTCGATCAATTGTGCTATATTATTCCAGGTTTTAAGTTTGTACTTTCATCTTTCCTATGATTTGTTCTACTTTTCGTTCGAATGACCCAAGAAGTGCTATTTCTCACAGTTGAAGAAAGTGTGCTCAACATTATCCTCATCGATTCTTGAATATTTACCACCAGGTTGGTTTGATTTTCTTATCCTATATAGATCATTTAGATAGTATCAGTGTAAATCCATATAAGTTGATAAAGTTATATTTAACAGGCCTCCTAAAATGAACTATTCATAAGCATGAAATGTTAGCAGTAAAAAAATAGTAAAAACCTTTTCCTATATCTTACTCGCTATTTTTTAAATATTATAAAGTGCAATTCAGTATCTTAATTGTCATTACTCAATGCATTAATACCTCATTCAGTTGTTTAATTTAAATAATTAAAATTGTGATTTTAGTTTTATTGGAAATTATTTTTTCTTTGTTAAAAAAATTTCTAAACTATCAAATGCCACATGCGGATGGTACACACATGACCTATATTATTGCTTGTACTATAACAAAATCATTTGCTAAGTTTATTCCAAGTCCATCACTGTATTAGAAAGTCTATTCGACAGTAAATTATTAACAAACAATAATGAACTTTATTTTTTTCATATTTTTAAATTAAAGGTAGACAGATATATAACAAATTCTTAAATTAATTTCGAATTAGCTATTCTAATATTTTTATATAGCTATTGTATGTCACAAAAGTGTTCGTTTCATATAAAACCCTATTGCGAATAAAGATGCTTATATGTATATAGTATATTCGAAATCAAAGAAAAAAAAATCAAAATCCTTTTTAATGTATAAAACTGGAACTAACTTAACAAACCGATGTTAATTAAATATATTAAAGCAAAGTTAATTTAACGTCTTTTAGGAAATAAGTTTCCAGAACGCAATTTACAATTTAATGAAGTAGTATCAAATAAATGAGGTATTTTTAACCTTAAAAGTCTTAATACCACTTTCAAATTAAATTTTTTTTCTTTTTTCTTAACAAAACTTATATTTAGTTTTTGACCACAAAACTTTTAATTCGGCACGAAAAGTAAAATGAAACTCAACATAAATTAGTAATAATGCTGAATGAGCTATTTTCATGAAATTTACCACAACAATATTAAGACAAGCCACATAATAAGCCCAACTTTGTTTGCGGAAAAGCGAAATTACAACTAATTTGTTGCCACTCGAACGAAACAAAAACTTAAAGTTTCGTACGTCAACAAGGATACAATAAGAAGTACAGCAGTTTCCAGTTGCTCCAACTCGTCTGCCGAAGACAACACCACAACAACTTTGTTAGCAGATTCCTTTCCTTTCCTCATGCCACTCACAGAAAAGGTGTTACTGTGCCAAGAGCAATTTTAAGTAACACCATTCTTTAGGGAATTCAAAATAGCTCACAATAGCAACAATGCGAAAAATTACAACAACACATACCAATCTCATTATTAACACAAAACATCAACGTCTCCAGCTGTGGTGCAACCCACTTACGGGCCCAACTACAATATAATAAGCGTTTCATTACATTTTAAAAGGAAAAAAGAGTCCTCCAAGACTTCTAGTTGCGTTTCTGCGTTGTGGCACAAGGCATCTGCTATTGTTTTTATTGTTGTTGGTGTTAGTTTTACTGCTCCAGTTGACGTTTGCTTGCCTTTTGCCACTCTTGCCACTCTTGGAACACGACAAATTATTTTAATTTTTACTTAAGTTGGAAGCACTCATTTTCTTCGTTGCCAGATACTTTTAAGCCGAAAACACTTGTTGACTTCTGGCTGAGTGCGAATGTGTTAATTGCTCCGGTCGGTTGGGTCGACGTTACATGTCGACTTTGGCTGAGTTGGGTTAAGTTGACTTAAGTTAGCTTAACACCATTCTTTTAGTTATGTTTCCTAGGAATTCTAGTCATTAATATTACATTTCTCTCATCTACACGTGTTACATTTTAGTTTATAATTAATTGTTAATATTATCCTTAGAGAAAAAAATAAGAACGAAGGATATGTTTGGCGATTTTCTAATTTTGCATGACGGCTTGGATTATTAAAATGTTAGTCCAAAATATTTTTATTTAAAAAGACGTAATATTATTTTAAAAAAGACTACTATATGTATATAAATTATATTATATTAATATAAGATTATATCTACCTGAAGCAAGAACTTATATTTGGTAAAGATTAATATTATCAGACATCAACCAACCCATAAAAGTCTGCAACTAAATTAACAAGAAGTTACCAGTGAAAACTTAATAGATAATTTAAAATCGATTAGATTAATTAATAGCTTAGATAGATTAGTTTTAAATAGGTAGACTTAGTAGATTTTAAAAATTTAAAACCATTATTTTTGTATATGACTATATGTATATGTTATAGTAATATAAGGTTACCTATAACAATAGCTTACATTTGGTGAAGATTAAATATTATTTAATATTATTTTGGCTGACATTAACTTACAGCCAAAAAAATCTGCAATTAAATTAACAAGACGTTACCAGTGAAAATTTAATAGACAGTTTAAAATAGAGGAAATTAAATAATAGATTTGATAGATTAGTTAAAAATAGGTAGACTTAGACCAGATTAAGTAATAGATTATATAGATTAGTTTAAAATAGGTAGACTTAGTGGATATATATATTAGTAGATATATATATAGATATATAGAAGTATATATAT
>NC_051847.1:174478542-174484766 GCF_002237135.1 Teleopsis dalmanni
ATGTTATTTATCCATTAAGTGAAAAAATAAATATGAAGAAAATATTTATTTAATAATACATACAATATATACATATAAATACAGAACCAAAATATTAGATAATTAAACTTTCAAACCACAATTATCTTTCCAAATTCCCCCTCTTGATAAGTTAGGTTAGGTGCAGTCTCATCATTAATTATGCAGCATTATTAAAAGAATACTTTTCTTCTGTTTCAAAAAACAAAAAAATATATTTTTATATAATTTATGATTTTGAAAAGTTCTTTATATATTTTACATACAATACAGTAAGATAACTTTAGCAAATAATTCGGAATCTTCTAAATTATGGTGGTTATGTTTCCGCAAAGTAATTGAATTCAGACTTTTTAAAATACTTATACATGCTGTACAAACCAGAACCACACATTCCAATCAAACCACCTATTAAACATTTTTTGAGACCAGCCGTGGATTTATAAAATAAACCAGTCGACGTTGCGGCAAGTACCATATTGAAGTCATCATCTTTTTCTGGGCGTAATTTGTCAACCAACAAGGAGGCACCGGTATATATAATTCCAAAAACCGCAAGTGTATTGGATATACCGGCGCCTTCCTTAAGAATATAATTCAATAAAATTGTTCTCTTAATTTTTCCAGTGTAATTGCGGCCGCGAATTTCTTGGAAGCCCTTGAACAATCCAACAACAGATCCCATCGTCCCTCCAGCAAGAAATAACGTTCCTACGTTGATTATATTCTTCTTTAACTTCTGTTCTTGCTGGACACTCTTGAATACTATAAATTCAGCACCTGCATCTCTAACAAGACCAACATCAGAACCAGGCTTTGGGAATGGTGATACTACTGTCATTGGGATTTGATCCAGGGTGGGTGTGTCAATATTAGTGTCATTATCCGAAGTAAAAATAGAATGTTGTCCTAAAATTTTGTCCACGAACTCTTTCGCCATTTCGCTTGGGTTAAAGTATGAATTATAAATATATTTTCTAAATATGCTTATAAATATGTTTTCTAAGAAACGATATTTTGAAACACAACGAAATATTTTCTAAAATATTTGTTTTTAATTTTGATGGTAATAGTTTCTGAAAGGTAACTGCCTACTTTGACCAAATATCGATTTAGATTGCTAGTATATATTGTGTTCTCAAAGAAATCATTAAACAAATTAAACAAATCCAATATATATTCCGTCAACTATGAAAATGCCGTTATATTAAAAAAAGTACCAATTTAAATAGGAGCCATAAGCTATAAGAATTAGATTAAATTATTGTAATATATCGATTCTTGTCTTTATTTTCTTGCAATAATTTTCAAAGAATATTTAGGTGTTTTATATAGTCCTATGTATACGATATAGTGGTATACTGACAACTATTTTACGGATGAGGGTGCCGGACGGTCATAGGGCCGGCCAAAAGACACTGGGAAGCACTGATAAAGAACATAGCTTTATTTCAGGCTGAAATTTATGCAATAGCTATATGTGCTCTGTTTTATATCGAAAGAAACTACCACAATCGAAAAATCGTAATACTGGCCAATACTCAGACTGCCATCAAGGCACTCAACTATCACCAGGTAACTCTACACTAGCAATGATATTTTAATAGGCTAAACACACTAGGCCAATACAATCAGTTATCTATTCTGTCAGTACCGGGACACGTTGGAATATCGGGAAATGAAGCAGAAGATAAACTAATTATGACCTACGTTCTGTGGCATAGGTCAGAGCCATAGCAGATTCAACAACTGTGTAAACCTGTCTAAGAATAGCTTAAGAATTAGCACAAGAAACCTAACAGGTCATAGCAGACTAAAGCACCACTAAGTGATATTAGAAATACATGTTAATGCTACTTGTAGATTCTGTGAAATTGATGAAGACTCGGCAGTATAGCTTAAGCTTAATATAGTTTAAGCATTATCACAACAATCCTAAAAGGATACTGCAAACTAAATCACCACCTAGCGATATTAGGGATGCATGCTAATGATAGTTGTAGATTCTTTGAAATTGGCTAACAGTTGATACTTCTAAATTGTCCTACATTAATGTACACAAGAATACGAGTATTTGGAATGGAAATGCTACAAATTGAAGAAAATCGTTGAAGTAAAATTATAGTTCAGTTTATTGAGATAATCGGACTAAAAGAAACACTCTAAGTACAATAGGGGCACAATAAATATTAAGGTCGGAGTATATACATCCACATAATAACAATATAATCGAATATTGGTATGCTTGCGCTATAACTTTTGTTTCAAAAATATTTATAACTAATCTAAGCGCTCCAATATTTCACAAGCGATCTTTAGTACAAGAGAAATGACAAAGATTCTGTTATCCCAAGACCTTATATTTTAGAAAGCTCTCTAATACGCAAAACTTCATGTTGTATTTGTAAAATGCAGAACATACCTCTTCATACATTGTGAAAAATATGTATATATATTTTATTTATATTTCTGAAAAGACGTAATCCACAAATTGTTTTTATTTATTTTAAGTAATTTATTTTATTTATTTTATAGTTGAAAAATTTTTAAACCCAACTGTGCTCCATGGTTAGCCTATTGTTGCTAAAAACTTACAGTAGAACTTTAAAATTTTAATTTCCATCGTAAGGATATTTAACAACTGAAATGAAATTTAGTTGAAAACCAAAAAGAGTTAGTAATTATTAATTTTAATTGAAACCGAAATCTATTCTCACACAAAACAACATATAAAGAAAACTCAAATTTCAGTTGAATTTTTTAGTTAATACAATGCAAGCCTGAAAAATCCAAGTTCCAACATTTTCATCCAAAAAAAACATAAATATTACTGCAGTAAAACCAACACATAGTACTGCTAACAAGTCCATAGATAGGCAGGCAAGACTAAGGACAGACCATAAAATCGAGACTGATAAAATAAACTAATACTCCAACAACAAATATTTTTGGTTTTAGACTACAACTTTTTCCTTTTTCCTTTGTTATGTTAAATCAATAGATTTTTAACTGGTCTGGTAAAAACTTTTTATTACAAAATAAAAAAAAATAATGAAAAATACACAGCTGAAATAAAAATGATTTGTCTATGCTATGAGATAGTATAATTTGAAAAAGAAATTTTATACGTTTTTGATATAGAATTAAAATTGTTTGCTGCGTTTGAATTTAAATGGATTTTCAGGAGAAAATGCCACAATAACAGAAATGACGCCCATCAATGGGTGTACGTACGTATAGAAATAAAACCACATTTATTGTTTTTACAATTACACTCGAAATTGCATTTTAATAATACAATTTTTGAACGGTAAAAATAAAAAAATTACATATTAAATTTAATTAAATAAGGCTGTATTCATTACAGATGAATTTTTTAAAACTCCTAATGCAATTACAGAACTGCTAGAATATTACCATTAGTTAAGTGAACAACTTCTATTGAAAATAAAATTTTAAGTAAATCTGTGACAACATATGTCTTACTGGTAATGTGACAGATTATCTTTTATACGTTTACACTGCAGAAAACATTTCTAGCAAATCAATCTATAATGCTTAGTTACAATTATTACCGTACACATACCTAGAAATGAAACAGAGTAATGTCTTAAGTAAACTATCAATTTCATATTGGATAGTTCTTTCTGACTGGCAATTTAATAAAAAAAATTTCTACTACAGCTTTGTTTCAATCATACCTATTCACATTGCTAGGCATGAAACAGAGTAATGACATAAGTAAACCTATGATTACATATTTCTTATTGGTAATGTAATAGATTATCTTTTATATGTGTACACTAACGAAAACATTTCCACGAAAGCGGTTAGCAATTAGTTACTATCATAACCGTCTAGATTGCTGTGAAAAACAGAGTAATGTCTTAAGTGAACTAGTAGATCTGCCTCGCATATCTTTTACTGGTAATGTAATAGATTATTTATTTTATGAATGCACTGCAGATAACATTTCTATTGAAGCCGCCAGTAATGTTTAGTTACATTTATTTATATCTATATTGCTGGGAATAAAGCAGAGTAAATGCTTAATTAAATCAGTGCTTACGTAGTTTTGACTGATAATATAATATTAATTTTTGTTTGCATATGTATACTGCACAAAAGATTTCCCATAAATATATCAATAACAGCTACTCAGAACTAAGAAATGTTAGTATAATATATTATCATCTATTATATAAATTAAATACAGAAAACATTTTCACTGAGCAGTCGATAATGATTAATAATAATCACTACCTACTGGGAATGAAACAGGCTTATATTTTACCTACAATGCCATAACTATATAACCCTTTCAAATTATGGTTATAATGCATAATATGATATAATATATAGTCAATGATTTTCCTGTGAATATCAATGATTATCACTCTTAAATATTTAGAGTTGCTATTTGTTAAAACAAAATCGATTTTCATTATTGCAGTTCCTTAATCAGGATTTATTCAAATATTCGCTACAGACTTTTTTAATTAATTAATTATTTGCAATATATATTAATTGATTATGTATTTTCAACAATTTTTTGGCAAATTTTGATTTTATTAATCACCTATATCTCTAGATAATACAATTATTCTAACATTTCGATACCTCTTTTGGGTGCGGAATGGCCATGGTTACCAACGACTTGTTACAGAGCGGAACCCACTTATAATCGAGCTTTCTCATAGACGAATTTTCATGCAAAATAAAGTCAACAAGTTTCTTTAGATTTTTGATGACGTCAGATATATCCTGCAACTTCTGTATCCTCTAAATATAGAGAGTAGCGTCACTAAAACAACTATAATTAAATGAGTAATTGTTCAAATGTTATTAAATTTTGGCAGGTGTCATTTGAAAGTGGCCACTTTACAAAATTTATATGGATTTTGACCCGTTTTACTGGTTTTATTATTGTTATTGAAAGCTACTGTGGCCACCGCGACTTGTAAGATAATAACAATAAAATAAGGAAAATGATTTTTAATTATTTTTTTTTAACGGCTGTTAAATTAACCTTACATCTTACGTTATCCTTTGTTCCACGAATATATTTGTTTGGCAATATTCAAGTCTTGATCCACTATCCATTGTGTTATATAAATATATTTAATTAAAGATGTCTTTCCGTGGTTGTATGTGTTTAGATATCATTTTATCAGAACTTAAAAAATATGCAAATTTTTCAATGAACCTTAATAAAATATTTTCATTCCAGGTACAAAATCAGTAAACAATATAGTGTTAATGTTGTATTGGTTTATATTCGTCATTTGTACAAATAAAAGCATCGCGTAATAATTTTTTATTATGCAAATTTTTCGAATATAAAGAAAATAACCTGTGTTGCATAATGTAATTTGTGGCAGCACTATTTGAAATATATGTATCTCCAAAATATATATAAGCACTACAAATGCAATACATATGTGAATTACGTTTTATGAATTTAATATATGTACTCATTCTGAAAACAACTAACAGAGCTCCAAAATTCGATTTATTGAATAAGATAATAAAATATGAAATAAAATAATTATTTTATAGAACTATTGGCGTCAACCTCAACACCAGTAACTAATATATACTGAAATATTACCAAACATTTTAGTTAACTTAAATGATATTAAAATCATTTACTAATAAAGTGAACATATAGATGAATATAAATAAAAACTGCTTATCAGGCACTTCCAATACATGCCCATTCTTAGTTAACTCTAAAATAATTTTTATTTTAATTTATATAAATTCTTATTCTTGTAAACATAATTACACAAAATATATATTAATTGTATTAAAAGTATACTGCACTGCATAATACAATTCATAGCAGCACTTTTTAAAATCCTGTATTTTATTGCAAATGTACAGACTAGGTGAGAATGCGACATTCCAATTTGAAAATTTATGAATTAGTAATCATCTTTATGCTAAAGGACACCTCAAAATAAAAACTTTAAGAAAGATATCGTTTATCCACCACATAGATTGCGGCACTGTCTGGTAACAAAACTTCTGCAATGTGGTACTTTGACAGAACAATCTCATCTCTTATGTGAACCAACTAACCAACAATGATTTATTTCACTTTTTAATAACTTAATGATCGATCGATTTGTTGGTCTTAGTTGTACGTCAGCAGATATCTTTCTATTGTTTATAATTAAGGAGTTTTTACTTCTTTACTTGTT